>NW_024424452.1:86489845-86566845 GCF_017311325.1 Ursus maritimus
CCACTCTGGAAGTCCTCAAGATAATTTAACAGACTGAGGCCAAGGGGCACTCACGCAGGCATTCGCTGGCGCTCTCGGCAGTTGCCCTCCTCCACGGCCGGTCGTTGAAGAAAGGCAGACACTTTTCACAGTCTACCCCGTAAGTATTATGTTTGCAATTACACACCAGCTTGTCAAATTCATTCTTCACACACTCACTGGCATGCCCGTTGCATTTACACCTGGGAAGAGAACAGACATTCAAAAATGTGAAACGGACACCAGGTCCCAGAAATGGATGCTGAAAAATGATGTACAAAGAGAACTAAACACAACCCCAGAATGGTTTTGTTTCTAGTTTTACCATTCAAAACTGGAAACTGAGGAACTAAGCAAAATTAAGTAATGACTGTTTGAGTTTTCAGATAGGAAGGAAAATTAAACTAGCAAAAAAACTCCCCCAAAACATCTTTATTTAATAGGGGATGGGGCATTAACCAGACATGAGAAGAAAGTCTCTAGCAATTTCGGAGGCTTCTACAATTTCTAGGATCACTTCCCGAAGTCAACAGTGTGTGTCAAGCAGCAGCCAAGTGTGGAGGTTAAGCAGAGCAAGGACCTTGAAGCCCGGTTGCATGGATCTGGGACCTGCCCTGTGACCTACCGATGTCACTTAACCTCTGTGCCTTACCCGTAAGATAGGGATGATGACAATGTGAATTTCACGGGGTTACTGGGAGGATCGAGAAGCTGCTTTATTCATGTGCCCAGGATTGTGCAGGCACACCATAAGTCAAAGATTAGGTCACAGCTGTTATCTGTCATAATGATTTTAAAGTATCCTGAGCTGAAGGTAGTAAGGGCCGTTCAGCACCTCACCACCATATGCAACTCTGGTAGCCTGATACTCCCTCTGGTTGTTTGGGGCAAGAATCCCCGACGGACTCCTAGATGCAGGGACAGTCATAAACTAAGGACTCATGGAAATGCCCATGAATACTGAAACAGGATCTGGTGGCCGGATGTTTCCCTCGCTGGCTTCCTTAAAGACAGAATCAGGCCCGTAGCTCCCACCCCTACTTTGTAATACATTTCAAACCTTTCTGAAACCTCTACAGTATACCAGGATGAATCCCAAATTCATCTCCCCGGCTCTCTTCTTTCTCCCGAGCTCCTACCCTTGAGTGGTGCACGAGTTCAGATGTCCCCCACAACTTTTACATGTCTGCACTTTTACATGTCTGCACTTAAACTCATCATCTCCCTACGTTAGCTCATTGTCTTCATTTACCACCATTCTCCTGGTCATTAAACCTTAAAATCGTCTTTGACTAAGGTCCTGGTACTTCTTGCTTCACAATAAAATCCATCTAAAATGTTCCTCTCCATTCTATCACCACCCCAATGTCAGGCATTTGTTGCCTAACACCTAGATCCCAGCATCATAACAAGAATATACATTCTCTCGATGGTACTCGACTTTCGCCTTGTCTGCAATTAATCTTCCTAACCACCGGTTAGCTAGCACAGGCCTACTTCAAAAAGCACATGATTTCTCATTGATTACAGTCTCCACCAGCTTTCACTCGGTCAACTCTACAGATTCACAGAGGAGATGTCCCTTAAGCCGAGTAGGTCTATCATCGCCCAACACCACACTTCTGCTCATGACATGCCCACCCTCCTGCATCCCGCCCACACATTCTCCTTCCTTATTCAAATTCCACCCAGGCTTCAAGGCCCAGCTTAGTTCCCATCTGCTTCTCTAGCTTGACAGTTCTGTCTCATTCTCTGACACATGGCCTCTTTTCATCTAAACCATGCATTTTAATTTTTCACATGTTCATATATCGCCTGCCCCATTCATTTGTAGGATCCTAGAAGGTCAAGTCCTTCTCAGCAGGTGAATGTCTCATGCTTCCTTGGTGGCTTCAGAGGGCCCGTCGCAGAGCTCTGCACTGAGATGCTCAGTAAGGATCCACCAACTGTGCTGATTCAAGAAGGTTTTAGAAAACCTAATTACTTTGTTTTCAGGATAATGAGAAGGTCAAACAACATTATGAATATGGTTGTAAGCGAGTTGCTACATTCACTTCTAAACCAAAGCTCCTGTCACTTTCAAAGTTATTTAATAGTTTACTTACCTACCACCCACAGCAAAATCAGAGATTGCATAATAATAGGACTTGAGAACTTTGGGGTCGTTAAACACTTCATCTCCAAAGGTGTTCAGGCGATTGAGAGTTACTCGGATGTCAGTGGCAGTTACCCATTCCTGCCAGAAAAAAAGAAAAAACAGGAAAAGGTAAAGGGGCTGAAGATAAGAGAAATAAATGTGACAAAATTTTCCAAATAGTTAATATATCATGTGACCTATGTCCTCTTCTAGCATCAAATCTGTTATAATGCTCAATGACTCCCTTAATATCCTAATATTTGTCTCCTTGACTCCTCCTTTCTTTGATCCAAATTGTTGTGTCACCACTCAGAGTCCCAAAAAGCAGGAATAATACTCGTTTCTTCACAAGGCTGTTGAGAGGCTTACATGAAATATACTTTTAAATCTTCGCATACCGGGAGGTACTCTAAACACATGTCCCTTCTCTCCACCCTGTATCCATGCCCCAAATCCAGTCCAAGAAACCAGCACACAGCTCACGGAGAACCACGGTGGCATAAGATATGCTGGTCATTGCCTCCTTCTGCCCATTTTGGACCATCTATGTCTCCTCCATCCCCAGTCTGCTACAGACAGATCTGGGAGAGGCATCCAAGTACAAAGTAAGAAATCATTACACTGGCTGAAACCAATCAGATGCAATTTTTGTCTTGACCTTTCCCATAATGTCACTTCTCTGGGAGGCCTTCCCTGGCCACCCAACCTAGAACTGCTGCCCACCCCAACGCCCTATTTCACTTCCCTATTTTATTTATATTGTCTGTTGTCACCACCACAACCCCACCCCTACCCCACCACTGCCACCACCACCAAGACTGTAAGCCCCAGGAGGGCAGGACTCACTTGCTTTGTAGACTGCAGTTTCCCTGGTGTTTAGCATACAGTAGGTGCTCAAGTAACATTTGCTGAGCAAATGAACAAATCTGAAGAAACCACAACTGATCAAATTGGTAGGTGTACCATAATGACAGAGGACAAGAATGAAAGTTAATGTTTTCCCCTAGGTTTTATGAGATCTAAGCCCTTATAATAAATGCCCTTTCATTGAGCTAATTTTAGTCAGATGTTTACATCTGTGGTAGATTGTTAGAATAATGATTCCAATGAATCATGTCTCCCAGGGTCCACACCCTGCAGAGTCCCTTTCCACCCTGATTCTGGGCTGGGGCTGGTGATCAGCTTTTTGCCCAGGGGATATGAGCAAATGTGACACAGGCAGAAGTCTGATAAGCACTTGTGCCTCGAGCCTTACCCCCTTGCAATACCTCTGCCATCGTGCGCGGAAGCCTAGTCTAGCCTCCTTGAAGCTGTAAGACCACAGGGGGAGAGAAACCCAGCTCCCAGCTAACCTGCCAGTGAGTGAGCCCAGACCAACGCAGAATCATGAGAAATAATAAATCACGGTCGCTTAAAATCATTAAGTTTTGGAGTAGCGTATGACACGTGACCACCCAAAGATACCAAATCCACGTGAAGTCCCATCCTGGGACTGCCTATCCACATCGCCCCCGCAGACGCAACAAGCAAGTGCCGGGCCGCAGGCGTCCATGTTTTCAGAAGGCTCCCGGTGAGACAGGGAGGCACAGCCCTGATTCAGCAGCACGGCTCGAACCATGCCAAACACCTGGCATAGGGAGCAACCTAGAGGGCTCATAAAAGCTAATCCCCGTGAAGCCTCCAAGTATAATTAGAAAGGAGAAGAGCTGATGATTCCACCGCATCCAAACTTGGAACTCCAATAACAACTCCCACTCATGGCCACAGGGCTCGGCATCGTTCAGTCGTCTGCGATGTAAACAGCTCAACATATCTCTGTGTTTCATGCTTATTATATCTCATACCTCCTTCGAGCCTCACCTTTATCACAGCTCTCCTTGAATAAGAGCTTCTCAAGGGCTGAGTCTAAGCCATTTTTTCCATAAAGGGCATCTTAAAAAAAAAACAGGCTCTGGAGCCAGACTTTCTAGGTTTTGAATCCCAGGTCTGCCACTTAAAACTGTGTGATTTGGGGCAAGTTATTTTATCTCTTCTGATAAATGATGGCGATGCTCCGTCTGTGAAATGGAGATAACAGAAGTTACCTCCCTGCAGAGTTATTGTGAGGGTGAAATGAGTAAATAATATATAGAGTGTGTATACACATCTATAGTAAATACAGCTGATATAGCCAAAGGTCTCAGAACACTGCTTGGCACGTTCTGGCACATTATAGTAAGTGCAATAATAAATGCTGATTGTTATTATTATAAATCAGCCCGTGCTTAGTAATAGTCATACACAACGAAACCAGGAAGGGTCTGCTCTCCCATCTGGGAGATCACAGCTTCTGGAGAGAGGCACAGGAGGCAATGAGGAGAGAGGGTCATATCAGCTAAGCTGTCAAAACAGTTGTCATTGTGAAATCAGCTCAAGTCCGATCAGCAACTCCTTGGCAACTAAGTATGAAAACCAGAGCTCTTACATCCAGAGACACATAATTAATGTTTCTGCATAATGACAGCAATTGACCAGATCTATTACAGATGCCCACAGCATTTCTACCACATTTAGTCTCACGAGTTCCTACGGTATAAAGAGTAGGAAACGTCAGGGGCATCTGGCTGGCTCAGGTGAGAGAGCACATGACTTCTGATCTCAGGGGTGTGAGTTTGAGCCCCACGTCGGGTGTAGAGTTTACTTGAGGGAAAACAACAACAACACAACAGTAGCAAACATCAGAATTCCTACAGCTGGGGGAACTGCTTTGACAGGCTGATAAGGCATCTCGTTAGCAGAGGGGCCAGAACACCACAGTCACACAGGCCACTGCTTTTTCCTGCTGACTGTACCACTGCCTCTGTAAGACAGTCAGACACAATCATTGGTATAGGAAGAAACTAAGCTAGCAAGTGTCTGCTAGTTGATCGACTTACAAAATCTGTAGATCACATTTCCCCTAGATGTTCTGTCTTCTGTTTTTCATCTAGCAAAATCAGTTATTCTTTCTACTCATTATTCTGAACACATCTTATTACCATTGCAAGAAACACTTTACTGAAAAGCCTTTGCTCATTGCTCACCAGAACCTCAGAGTTTACCAAGAGCAAGATCCACAATCTCCCAGCAAACTGCAGAAATACAGCAGAAGTGAAGAACTGGACCCACAGAGAAACATATTCTCATCTTTTGCCACTACCCAAAACCACACGGCCAAACCAGAAAGAGTCCTTGAATATAATAAACTTCAAGAGAAATACTGAGAAACCACAAATGCATAAAGGGGTGCCTGAGGGGTTCTGTTGGTTAAGTGTCTGCCTTCGGCTCAGGTCGTGATCTCAGGGCCCTGGGATCAAGCCCCACGTCAGGCTCCCTACTGAGTGAGGAGTCTGCTTCTCCCTCTCCCCACTGCTCGTGCTCCCTCTAATAAATAAATAAATCTTAAAAAAAAAAAAGCACAAAGCCCAGAAGAATAAAGAACTCCCTACTTCTCCCTACTTAGAAATGACAACAGCTTTCCATAAAACATACATAGCGTTTGCAAACCCACATCCAGTCTTTCTTGTCTCAGTCAGTTCATACAGGCTGCCCCCACTTCAAGGTCAATTTCAACTTCAGCTACGTGACGGAACCATCTCCATTCTGTGTTACAGGAAGACTCCAAATTATGGTGTATGAAGAATATGTACACAGAATTCATGAGAAAAAAGAAAGCTTTAATTCTTTCTATGCTTAAATGGGGAAAGGTCTCTATCACGATGCTCGAGCACCGTACCACAGGTCCCCAAACGTACATCCTGTCACAAACACCAGCACTGTCAGGAGATGAGAAGTTTTCATGATTGACAATAGTGCCGTACAAACCCAGTCCACATTTCCTTGCACAATAATGAAGGAATATGGCATTCTTAAATATCTTGCTTCAATTGCTCCCCCTCTCGAATACTAAAAAACACTTTTCCTTTGGTCAAATGAAAGAAGAGATAACGAAGGCTGTGAAAATAATGGACAGATTCATGGGGCGCCTGGGTGGCTCAGTCGGTTAAGTGTCTGCCTTCGACTCAGGTCATGATCCCAGGGTCCTGGGACTGAGCTCCAGGGTGGGCTCCCTGCTCAGTGGGGAGTCTTCTATTCCCTCTCCCTCTGCCCTTCTCCCTGCTCATGCTCTCTCTCTCAAATAAAATCTTAAAAAAAAGAGAAAAGAATGGGTAGATTCAAATACTCTCTTCAAAAGGTCAGAAGCAAAATGTTTCCACCATAAGTAAAGACCCAAGTTAAAACTGTTCCGTTTTTTTAAAAATTTCTAAAATTTATATCCCAGAATACATTGGCCGGTACATGAGAACACAAGAACATCACCTGGGTGGGAGGAACAAAGCTGCTTTCCTTCACGTACTGGGAACGTACAGGAGGAGAGCAGAATAAAACCCACCTGGAATCTACTCCTCCTACCCCTTACCTCTGAAGCGGGACCACAGGCCCCCACACAACAATCTTCCCGCATCCTGTATGCACGTGGGACAACGGACAGACTACAAAGCCAGCTTCCGGACGCATTACCTGCAGCACAGGGCTGTTGTCAAAGTTGTAGGCGCTGGGCCTTCCTTCTAGTGTTGAAAAGGCCACGTTGCCCCCGGTTAGAGGGGAAATGTCACTGAATTCATCTGTGCACAAGGCCTGCTGCTCGTCTCCTCCTGTCCTGATGAAGCCGCGGTTTGCCTTCGAGTAGGTGTTCTCGCAGGAGCCGCTGTAGTACTGGTAAGGAATCCAGGGCCCGTCCTCCCGCGTGCGCTTGTAAATGGCAAAGCTCTCCGGGCGGCTGGTGTGGAACTTCAGGCGCACGTATGTGATGTCAAAAGCTTTTCCTGTAGGACAAACATGAAGCTCATAAGTCATACGTATGAAGCAAAGAAATCCCTCTATTCCCACCCAGTTTGCTTTGGACCTTGACAAAGGAAGGATACACCCTAGACAAAGATGGTTCCAGAACCCACGACACACTGGCTGTGTCCAACAGGCGATTCTAAACCTGGAAATAGTGTGCGTTTTCCCAAGGAAATAACAAGTTATGGTTGGGGTCATAAGTTGGCTCATAAAAGCTTGTTTAAGACACGCATTGTTGAAATCTTGTTTGCCATGAAAAATGGTAGCACTGTACTTAACACTATTAAGCAAAACCAAAACTGCATTAAAAAGTGCATTTATTCTTAACTGCCAGGACTTCAGCAAAAGCAATTTAATTAAAAAACAAAAGAAAATATTTGCTGGCTTTCTAGATAGGTATTCTGGAAACTTTCAAGGTACTTAAAAACTCACTCTATTCTTGTTACTTCTTGATGCAGGGAGACTATCACGAGCACTATTCTTCTACTTAATCCACCAAGTTAAGAGCGGAATTTGAGAAAGAGAGAAAAAGGACAGTGATTAAGAGATGGGGCAGGGAGCAGAGGAGGAATGAAGAAAAAATTCCTCCAGCAGCTGAACAAAGAAAAAAAGAGAGAGAGAGAGAGAAAAGGAGAGAGGGGGGTTTAAAGAAGTTGTTTGCATATGTTCAAAGAAGAATATGCAAGATCTGAGCAGTGAGCAGGGAAGGGCAGCGAAAGGGAGGAGCCACGGGGCTGCCATCCCTCTGGAGGTCAGACAGCTTGCTGGGGCAGCCAGGGCAGGGTCTGGTGGCTGGGACAGCATGGCTGCCAGCCCGCGTGCCTTCAGGTGGGTCAAAAAGACAAAGTGCAACTGTTTTTCATCACCTTTCACTCACCAATTGGGTCTTTCCATCCCTGACAATATGTATTCTCTGCAACTTCCATGCTATCATGAAGATCACAGACTGGTCAACAAGTACGTGTTGGACACAACTACACGTTCAGTCCTATGCTATATACTTTGGAGGACAGATGTGTTAGACATAAAAGGTCCTTGCCCTCAAGGGGCTTACAGTCTTTCCTCCCCAAGTGAATTAATTCCGCAGGAAGCACCATACTCATCTTCCCCTACAAAGCCCACAGAAGAGGAACTCCCGCACACTCTCAGAAGTATTGCAGATAGATTTCTACCGTCCTCATGCCCACCCATCCTAGGGGAGAAGGAGGGATGGTCATGTGTGGCCTGGAATCTCCTCGGCTCACTCTCCCCCCGCCTGCCTGAGCGCCCCTCTCCTCTCCTGCACTCCTCAATGCAAGACAGTGCGTCTGCCTCTGGGCCAAGGAGGCCTGCAGCTGTCCTACTACTAGATGTGGGACAACATGGATGAGTCCAGCTGGGCTGGAGAGGTGGGGGAGGGGGAAGAGCAGAAAGCCCATGTAAATCATGTGTCCAGGCTCTATTCTTTAATCCGGTATTATCCACAATAAAACTAATACGATGAGCCATACCTAACTATTTCTTAGGTGGTCCAGATCTTAAAAGAGAAGTTTGATTACCTGTTCCCCATATACATGAAACACACTCACACACATACAGTTGTGAACACAAAGGTGTGTGGCAGGATGGAAAGAACGCAGGACTGTGCACTGTGAGATGTGAGCTCAGGTCTGGGCTCCTTCAGTTACTAGCTGTGTGATTTCTGCTCTGCCATTTTCTCCTCTGCAAAAACAAGGGTGATGACCTACCTCACCACCTACCTCAAAGAGTTGTTAGAAGGTCTAACTAAGATCCTGCATGTACTTGGTTAATTGTAAAACACCATACAAATATAAGACATTATTATAATAGAGTTTAGAAGAAAATTCCTGAATTAGGAGCCTGGATATGTTCACATGTAAGGGTCTGACTGCACAGGGACTCCACACAGTTGCCAAAGATTATACAAATCTGGATCTTCTACCTAAGATGCGGTACGTTTTGCCTGCACACAGGTTATGAATATCCAGTTTACACCCCACCTGTCAAAAGAATGAAAATGTAACCTCTATCTCTTTACTGTATCAAAAATGTTAAAATGCTACCCTTGAATGAAGGTGTGGACTTAGACTATAGTATCTGTGGCAGTCCAGATAGTGTGGCATTCCAATAAAACAATGGAGTTTTATTCAGGAGCAGGTGGTTTGGGATGTTCAAAGGCTTATTCACTAATCTGTGGATTACAGATTACTCCTGCTTTTCGACTCTCCCTGTCTCCATTTCTGACACAGCATTGTTCTTGAACAGCTCAACCTGCAGGAGACTGGATCAAATGGATCAAAGGAGAGAAGACGAAACGGGGCGGGGTATAATTGTGTTCCAGACTAAACTCTGCAGCACAGGACCACACTCTGAAAGAAACCGGCTCGTGGGGTCACTCTCACGGCTGCCACAGACCCAGAGCCATGGGTGGCAGAACATGACTAAGCAACTTTGCTAGCATTAAACTTTGAGGGAAACGAGTTTGCTGGAGCCGGCCCTACCTCACTAAGCCTTGTTTTCAGAGCTGCCTTTTTCATTCCAACCCACAGCCACAGGTGGAAGAGAAAAAGGGCTCTGCGGCCATCCGTACAGGAGGCTCGCACTTTCCACATGACAAGACAGCCACAGGCACTGCCCTCAGAGTTCGGGTCAGTCCAGTAGTGGGCACAGACGACTGCAATTCCATGCGATGAGTGCTCCGACGGGGGACGTGCACAAAGTTTGGGGAGCATGGAGGAAAGTCACCCGAACTGGATTTGCAGGATCAAAAAGAACATTTTCTAGAAGTGACATCTATGTCCAGGACCTGAGGAATGTGGAGGAATTATCTAAGCAAACAGGGATCAGCAGTCTAGGCAAATGAAACAGCATGTATGAAAAGCCCGGTGAACACAGAGGAGGGATCACTGAGGGGTTAGGGTTGCACAGTATAGCAAGAACGGGAGTGTGGCTGGAGACCGGCTCACCGGGAAGGAGAGCTGGCTAGGCCTGAGGCCACATTCAAGAGCAAGTTCAGCCTAAGGGCAATGGCGAGCCACTGAAGCCTTTATACAGGAAATACATGAGCAGATTTGACTTTTATTATATTTTTAAGATTTTATTTATTTTAGAGAGAGAGACAGAGAGTACGAGCCAAGGGAGGGGCAGAGGAGGAGGGAGAGGGAAAGAGAGAGAACCCCAAGCAGACTCCACAGAGTGAGAAGCCTGATGACCCTGAGATCATGACCTGGGCCGAAATCAAGACTTGACCACTTTACCGATTGAGCCACCCAGGCACCCCCAGATCTGACTTTTAAAAAGGTCACTCTGGCCACTGCCACTGGGTAGAGAGGAGGTTGGAAGGGATGGGACTAAACGTGGAGAGAACAGTTAAGAAGATGTGGCAGTAGTCCTGGAGATGACAGCGGCTGACAGTTGGAATGGAGAGAAATGAGTGGATGTCAGTGAGATATAGGAAGTCGACCTCAGTAGTAACTTGGTAATCGATGGACAGTACGGGAGAGAGGGGGCCACTTCTGAAGCCTCCTCTACTTTTAGTCTGTGAACATGTTGTTTCACTGTCAAAGCTCCTTGTCCAGAAATAAGATGGAAGGATTAAAAATAACATTCAGTTTTCTCATTTAAAAACAGGTAGATGGAGAGTAGAACCACCACTGAAACACAGGACACGGGAGGTTAAGCAGGATTGGAGGCAGGGATGGAGGGCAGGACGGGGAAAGGAGTTCAACTTTGGATATCCTCGTTTTGAGGTGTCTGTGGATCATCTAAACAAGAGGAAATGTCCGGTAGGGAGGTGGAGGTGAGTGGTCTGAAAGCCCGAGAGAGAGTTAGATACACAGATTGCCGGATGGTAATGAAGGGTAGGTATGGTTGAGACCAACGAGGCAAGCGTGCTGAGTGAGGAGAGAGCGGACTTTTGAGATCACTCTGAGGACTGCGGAGGAGGCTGTGAGGCCAGAGAGAGGACGCCAAGTAGAAGAGTACAAATACCACGGAAACCAAGAGTGTCTGAGGAGGAAGTAATCAAGGGTGGTAAAATACACTGAGAGAGTCACGCAAGGCAATGAGTGCAATGTCCACTGGCGTCAAGTCACACACAGGTCGCTGCTCTACTCAGGGAGAGCAGCCCGGGGCAGGTGTGTGGGATTGAAGAGGAACGGCAGATACAAGGCAGGGCGGCAGACACAGCAAGTGTAGTCAACGACATGGGTCTGCAGGAGAGGAGAAAGAGAAGACAACGGTGGGATGGGACACTGCGTTCAGGTTCTTTCTTTTTTGTTTTTTGAGATAGGAAATAGGAGGCTGTATTACCTGCTGTTGTGTTTGAGTCAGCCAAAAGGGGGAAAGCTGAATGTGGCAACGAGGCTGGGCACTAAGAACGAGATTCTGTGCTGGTAAAGGAACTGGCTCCCCACAGGAGACACCCCGCACCCTTGCTTTCTAGCTGGGTGCAAATGCAAGTGACTGAGTAGGTTTTAAGGGATGGAAGCTGAAAGTGTTCTGATGACTTTATCTTTTCTGTGCAGTAAAAATCAAAGGCACCTGCTAAGGGGGAGGAGTTGAGAGCAAAGCCAGTGGGGAGTATCTGTAGAGAGGGGAGAGACAGCATAAGAGCCACTGCAGAGGCCAGCGGAGGAAGCGGACCAGAGGAAAAGTAGGCTTGCTGGGCAGAGACGGGGCTGCCGAGTCAAAGGTAGGGGGTCATGACGTAGTAGAGACATCTTTGTGCGGGGGTAGTTTTCGACAGCCACTTCGCACCCCCTTTAGAGATAAGAGACAAGGGGGCTGAACTTCAAGGAACTTGGAATCTAATCTGAATAAATCAGGAAGCCAATACAGAAAATGGAGAAGGGTCAAGTCTTGAGTTATCCATCACCTGTAGTCACGGATAATCAAGAATTGGGAAACTAAGGAGCTGGGTTTTATTGCATTAAACAGCTGCCAGTTGAGACCTGTCAAGTAGGCTCACTCCCGTTCTTTCTCGCCCTCGCCATACCTCCCTACTCTTTATCTACCCATCCTACTCCTTTCACAGTGGACAAAGTAAAAAGATCTAAATGGTAGATAAATAGAACACAGACCAGGTCTTCTAATTTCCAGTCCAATGATAGCTACTCTACTATTTTTACACCATGGGAGCGTGCAACCGTAGACAGTATGACTTTAAGGTAAAGAGGCCAAGCCAAACAATGAAGAAAATCAGCAAGTGGAAGTCTAGAAAGTATTCAGCAACTGGACAACTAGAACACCTCCCCCCACCCTTGCCTCGCATTCATGAGCATGAAGCCTAACCATGGATATACACACCCTCAGGAAAAGATTTAGCTTCTGAATGTTCTACTGCTCTCCCCCCTCCCCCTGCCGCATTCCTTCCATAAACAAAAAGACTCAAGTACAGATGTTTAGAATGAAGCACACAAAATTAACTAATACTTCCTGCTCGGAATCCTTCAGTTCATGCTGGCTGAGGGAATGAGGGAATGGGAGGGGGTCGTCTGAACAATGAGAATCCAGCCTTTGTTCACGGAGGGCCAAGCCAAGGAATTCTGCTTACGCCTCCTACATGCTGAAGTATTTCTAATCTCTCCGGGTAGGGGAGAAACCCTTCCTGTCTTAGAATTGGATTCAAGTACTGACTGCTGGGGAACATAAACGTCTCTCTGTTATGTGCAGCTCAGAAGAATTCCATGAGGGTCTTGTGAATGAATGACAATGGCTATACAGAATTTCACAAAACTTCAAAATGCCCTCCCATGGCCTGAATTCAACGCAGAAAACTCGTTCATTCTAAAGTATCAAATTCGGAGTCACTGATTCACTATTGTTCTCATGTGCTAACTCCTTAGAGTCAGAAAAGGACTGTTCTCCTTGAAGTCAAACTTGATCTTAGCAATACAGAACTTGTAATAAGGTGGTACTGTGCAAAGTCAATTAGAGATGGTAGACGTTTAGGCTACGCAGTGGGATTCTCCAAACGGTTAACACAAACAGTAGTCACAGAGAGCAACGATCTGAAAACGTTTTCGTGTTTGTTAGCATAACCGCCGGCTGAAATAAGAGTTCCCAGGACAACGTGTACAGCTGCATACCAGCTGTTATCATTCCACCTCGGCAGACAGATGGTACAAACACCGCCTGGCCAATCAAGATGACCAGGGCCAAGTTAATGCTGAATGTGGGATCCTCAAGTAGACACAGATGGGCGATCAGAAAGCAGCAAGAGGAACAAACACAGAATGCGTGGAAGTGATATGGGTACACGGAGTTCATGCCAACTGCTAGAAAACCCAGTCCTGACTGCCTGCTGAAAGGCTCGTTTCTACTGTCTAGAACTCATCCTCGAAATAGATTGTTTTTAAAAACTTATTTTCACATCGCTTTCCCTTAAATGTCAGCGCTCCTTTTTCATACTCTCTCTCTGTTAATCAGCTAAATGCCAACAGCGTAAGGGGACAATTCCATACGAAGCCCATCTTAATCAGCAGAACTTACAATCGAGGACAAGTAACCTGTATTAGCTTTGTATAAAATAGTCATGTTAAATTGAATTTATTAAAGCAAATGCAATGACATTTACAATTTGAGAAATGTAATTGAAATGCAAATGGATAAAGAAAATGCTTCAATAGTCCAAATTTCCTGAATACACGCAATAAGCACTTCCTATCACACACGAGCCACTGTCCTGACAGAAAGACATGCTGAGATTAGAGGCACCGGACTACGGAGAGTTTCAGCTGCAAACTGCCAGGACAGTTTGCAGTGAAGATAATCACTGTAGGGTTCTTTAATTTTTTTTTTAAGATTTTACCCATTCGAGAGAGCGAGCATAGAGGAAGAGGGAGAAGCGGACTCCCCACTGAGCAGAGAGCCTGACGTGGGACTTGAATCCAAGACCCCAGGATCATGACCTGAGCTGAAGGCAGACGCTTATCCGACTAAGCCACCCAGGTGCCCTTTTTTTTTTTTTTAATTTGAGAGAGAGAGAGAGAGGTCGCACAGAGGGAGAGTGAGTGGCGGTAGCAGACTCCCTGTTAAAGTTCTTTTAAAAGCTAAAATTCTAGGGGCACCTGGGTGGCTCAGACAGTTAAGCACTCAACTTTTGATTTCGGCTCAGGTCATGATCTCAGGGTTGTGAGATCAAGCCCAGCATCGGGCTCCGTGCTCAGGATGGAGTCTGCTTAAAGTTCTCTTTCCCTTTCTTTCCCTCTGTCCCTCCCCCCACACTCTAAAAAAGTAAGTACGTGAATAAATAAATAAAATCTTAAAAAAAAAAAAAAGCTAAAATTCTATACCAAAGCTGTTTATAAAAACAGTGCTATGGTTATAACAATGGAGATACAGGGGGGAAAAAGTTTTGAAGTTGACTGACATGATCTTGGGGAAGATAATCTTAAGAAAACTAGATGTTTCCATAAAGTACCAACTTAAAATTTAAGCCCAGGAAGACAGTTCTCCTCTCTTCCTACCACCCCCCCACACACTACCCCCTGATGCTATTGCTAAAAAGGCCATGGCACCAACCTGGTACAGCAATCCACAAAAAATAAAATCTTCCTGCTTGTACTACCCAACTGCAACACCCCAGAAATGCCATTTACTCTGCAGCACACCGAAGCATCGAAAGTGATTTGGCTTAACACACTAATTGAAATATGAGATCATCGGACAGCCATTATCTGAACAGAGAATTCTTAACCAAAGACTAGAATATCAAACGGTCTTGGAGGGTAATTTCAAATAGGTGCAAATTACTGTTGAAGATAGATATTTTCCATTATTTAGACACAAAATAAACTTATCCTAATTTGTATATCTTTATAATTTTACTTGAAACTTTCACCAGAATAAACAAGATTCCCAAGTAAGATTCCAAGCCAAAAACTGGGCCCATGCCTTATTAACCCAAACCTCATGTTTACAAGACTCAATACCGGTCCTAATTCAGGCTAGTGGGTCACAGGCACGCCTGAAATCCTTGAGCTGAGCTAAAGGAATGAAGCCAGCATTTACTCCCACTCATCCGAGCAGAGGCAAAAAATCCACTCTGCTGAACGACAGAATTCTAACTACAAGGAATTGACGGACATGTGGAATTTAATGGAATCCCATAGATAAAGTACTTAATTATAATACTAAGGAAATAAAGAAATAAAGTGGCAATGAAAATACAAGCTGCAAGGAACCCATACTTTAAAAATGTCTAATTGTTAAGATACGAAAAAGAAAAAAGACACCATAATTTTGTGGGAAGCTATTTCTTATTCTAGGACATCCACACACTATTGAGAATTAATTCTTGGCTTTCATCAACAGAAGAGTAAAGAATGGTAAAAGAACAGTGAGAAAATCTGGGGGAGAAAAGATCCTAATGTGTAGTTACGATGGCACAATGATAGACTAAGGTCGACTCTGGTAAACCCCTCCCCTCCAAAGTCACAGGAAGCTGACCAGCAGTGTACTTTTATTCATTCAACAACAATTTGCTAGATGAATTTAAGTGAAAGCCTACTGAGTTATTTGTAATAGTCCTTCATTTTGCTAGAAAGTCTTTTACTTTCTAGTTTAACTCCTAATACACTTGCCCCTTATTCCCCTAGATCATACACTATTCGTATCTGTCCTCAAAAGAAGAAATAACTACAGATACCATAAAATATGTTACATACCAAAATACCTTTCTCGGTTTTCACAATTGCTTAATTTCCTACCGCAGCCACCCATGAGTTCAAGGACAATGGCCCTACTGGTCCTGATAATTCCAAGTCCAAGTCCAAATTCTTCCATTCATTCAACAAATATTTACCGAGCACCTGTTATGGCACTGGGGCTAGGGCAGAGAATAAGCACGGCGAGGTCCCAAAACTGTGGAGCTGACAGCACAGTAGGGACTGGGGTAGGTAAGGGATAAATGACAATCACAAATCAAAACAAAAATGTTACATGTTAGGTGATAATGACACAGTGAAGAACAAAGTGGAGGTGGAAAGCACAGAGAAGTGCCATTTATAAATACACTGTCATCAGAGACCTGGATAAGGGGACATTTGAAGAAGTGAAAGAGACACGGAGGGAAGAGCATTCTAGGAAGGACAGTGCAAATACCCTGAGGCAGAAGCATGCTGGCAAGTTCTGGGGAATGGTGAGGAGGCCAGGGTGGCTGAAGTAAGAATGAAGAAGGAAAGTGTAGGGGATGAGGTCAAAGGAACCAACGGGAGGGAGGGACTGCCAGTCATGTAGGCCTTGTAGGCCATTGTTAAGATTTTGGCCTCTACTTTGAATGAGATGTAAACCCACTGGAGGATTTTGTACAAGGGAGTTCACATGACCTAAGTGGTATTTAAAAGGATCATTCTGGCTGCTTTATTGACAAAAGATTATAGAGGCGACCACAGATTGACAAGAAGGCTAAGGAAGGGCTTTTTGCAATCACCCAGGCACAAGGTAGTGGTAGCTTGGTCCAGGCTGGGAGCAGACAGCAGTCATCAGAGTCTGGCCATATTTTGAGGGTACAGCAAACCAGTGTTACTGGTGGACTAGAGTGTAGGCTGTGGCTCAAGCAACTAGAGAGATGAAGTTACCATTTATTGAGCAAAGAATGCAGCAGGAACAGGTGTGGGGATGGAGAGCAAGAAAATGAGGCGTTCAGTTCCAGATATTTCAAGTTTGAGATGCTTATAGAACTTCTAAGTGGAGATGTCAAGCTGACAATTAAGATATATTGGGTTTCTGGAAGAGCTCCAAACAGTAGAGAGAAATCTGGAAGTCACCGCCATACAGACAGTATTGAAAGCCATAGGGTTATTAGATCAACACGCCTAGGGACTGGATACAGATAGAGGAGGTACAGAACTGGATCTTGGGACATACCAACTTTTAGAGGTGGGGGAGAGAGGGAGAACCCAGCCAAGGAGACTCAAAGAGGAATGGCCCCTGAAGCAGAAGAAAATCAATAGAATAGAATTCCAGAGGTCAAGTTTTAAAAGATGTTTTAAGAAGAAGAGAATGATCAACAGAGCCAGATACTCCGGAAAGGCTGAGAAAGATGAAGACTGAGCATCGGTCGCTGGTTTTGACAACCTGGAGGTTACTGCTGCCCTTGACGACAACTGGTGTGGGAGAATGAAAGGGATGAGAGCCGGAGAGAGAGAGAGAGAGAGAGAGTGTATGGGGATTGGAAACAGCAAATAAAGACAATTTTCCAAGTAATTTTGCTATAAAGAAATAAGGTGGTAGATGGAAGAGAGAAGAGGGGTTCCAGGAGATATTGCTTTTTAAGGTATGTCGATGGGGAGGATCCATTGCAGCAAATGAATTTACACTGAACTGTGAGGCCCTTCCCTGGTGGTGGAGATGGATGAGAGTGTATAAGAGCCACTTTGGTCCACAGTAAAGTTCTCTGAGACTTCTCAAAGATTTCCCTCAAGAAAGAAGCAATAATGGAATAAACAGGGGTCACTGTAAGTATCTAGATTAAAGAACTATCTGGTATCCAACAGTTCAAAACCACAGGAGCTGTGGAAGGCCACTCTGCAGTAGAGCCAGCCCACAGAGGTAAGCTTTCCTGCTACAGTAGTCCCATCATCTGGCCCCTGGTAAGAACCACACTGCCTGTCAGAATCTGTATAAGTAGATGCAAAAGTAGAAAATTTCTGAAAAAGTGCAAATCGTTGAGTCTCATTCCCAGAAGTTACATTTTTATAGGCTCCGGGTGAGTTCTCCAAATCTGAATTTCTAAAAGCACCCTGGGTGAGTTTTATGTATAATTACATTGGAGGAATATTGCCCTACTGTCAACTCTTCCACATCTTGGTTCTCGCCCTTCAAAGACTTAGGTAGGAAAAGAGTTCTGAGCTTGGTGCTGCCCTGCAGAATGAACTTAGGCACCCACGAGTGGTGACTCGGATTTTCACGTATCAGTATTTCAAGGTGAAATCTACTGCAAGCGTTAACTGTGCGGCCCGAGCGGTGACGCAGAGTCACAGTGGTCTTTCTGAAGACACATTCAGATGTTAAACTCACAGGGGCCACTCACCTCCCATCCCAGGAGGCCTGGTGACTGGACTAGCTGAACCCGAACTCCCCGACATTTTTCTCCATGCCAATTTCCTCTGTCAGTCAATTTGTATCCTCGAGGCCCTATTTCCCAGGCAAGTAGAAATATACTGATTTTTGAGAAAACTCGTCTGCTGCTGGGGGTTTCACAGCGCTACTCTTGGCATGCAGATACTGATCAAGAGTCCCTGTAAACCAAATTCCCCATCCCCTCTGGCTCCTTTACTTCTTCCTTCCTCCTCCGGACAATTACTAATATTTAATAAAATGATAACAAAACCAATAGCAATTCTCAATGACAAGAAGCAAATCTGGAAACCAAGAATTCACTTCTGCTTCAATACACTCAAAAAGATAAGAAACCGCTTTTTCTTCTTTGTCTGAAAGCCTAGACTTGTTTAACCCTAGTCTGTGTTGGTAATGTTGGCATTTTCAGGGAGGGTGTTACATTCTGTTGGCTCAAAACCAGTGTAGAAATATTTACTTTTCAGAGAAGAAATTTCAGGTATTAAAAAATGTATATATTTCATATATATATAATTGTATAGTAATAATTATATATATGTGAAGGGAGGCTTAAGAGCAAAGTACCAGGAGTTCATATTGATACTGGAGAGAGGGAGCGGGGCAGGGGGGGAAAAGGGGGACGGACAGAAAAGGTGGAGATAGAGATTGACTGAGGAAGTATAAGGACAGTCTAAAAACCCAGACTTGATAGTCTGGATTGTCCATACTCGCAGAGCATTCGCATCTCATCTGCAGGGAGTGCTTTCTTCTCATTTCAGAAATATTTTGAAGTAACTGATCCCATCTCCTTCCAGACTCAAGCCTTAGGACACACATTTAGTAGTTTAGAATCTAAGGTTGACCAACTACAGCCTGCAGACTGAATCTAGCTGTTTTGTAAATAGTTTTACTGGAACAAAGCCACACCCATTCATTTGCACGCTGTCTCTGGCTGCTTTCTGGTTACCAGGGCAGAGGTGAGCAATTGTGAAAGAGCATGCAAGGCCTATGATATTTACTATGTGGCCTTGCAAAGAAAACAGTTGCCAATACTGAGCTAAGAAATCAAAGACCATAAGAACAAAGATTTCTACTAAAATCTCCTCTACCTCTTGTCTACAGGGCATACTGTTTTAAAATCTGGTCCAAGGAAATCTGAATTTTTCCTCTATTGCCACAAAAAATATGCAGAAAGTTTATTCAGAAATTTTACATTATTAATAACAATTCTAATATATCTGATACAAGAATTACTTATTACTTCATAGGGGGAAAAATGCCACCTTTTTCTTTCCTGGCAAATGAACAGGCAAAAAGATCAGCAGTTAAAAGATGAGGGGATGGAAGGACGCCTGGGCGGCTCAGTCGGTTAAGCGTCTGCCTTCAGCTCAGGTCATGATCCCGGGGTCCTGGGATCAAGCCCCACATTGGGCTCCTTGCTCCACGGGGAGCCTGCTTGTCCTTCTGCCTGCTCTGCCTGCTTGTGCTCTTTCTCCCTCTGACAAATAAATAAAATCTTAAAAAAAAAAAAAAGATGAGGGGTTGGGGATGTAATTCATTTAGAAAATCAAATCTATAATTACCTTCTACAGCCTGCAAAAATAAACCAGCCAAGCAGAAAGAGGAGAGAGCAGTGCTGTGAAAAGTTGCACCATTTTCCCAGGGGTCCCCCCTCCGGAACCCACCCCAAGTGGAGACTTCATGAGCAGTAACAGCAGTGAAAGGAGGGAAACGGAGAAATCAGCTCCAACAGTAATCATCGCTGGGACAGCAGGAAAAATGACATGTTGATAACTGCAGATAAAGTGGAAAATGCGAGTAGATCCCACTTAGATCTCTGCGGGAACCTCCCTCCGTTGTCCTCTGGGTAGGAATTCAGTCCTTCACACAGGCCTCCTTGTGCATCTGCTCTTGTGAGCGGATGGACAGTTTACATCATGAAAACACTCTGCCAGCTGGCACTCTCTCCACAAGTGACTGATTGTGAGCAGATGCCTCGTAAGATAAGTATAAACGAATACCCTCTTCTTCATTTTTCATTCATCCACCCTCTTTGCAGAGGAATGGAAATGCACGCCCTATACACCATCCTTTAGAAACCAAAGCCTGTGTTCTTCACATTCCTCCATCTCTCGTGGACTGTGCTTGAACTTGCTATTGCGTTCCTGATTAAATTACGGCCCCACCAAATATCTCACATGTATGCAATCTCCCTAGATTATTTGTAAACAATCTTGCGCTTCCAGATGCAAGCATCTGCTCATTTTTTCTAAAGACGTGAGCACTGAATATCCCCTAGAATAGCCTCAGTTTAGAACGTTTGATAATCTACCACGACAAGAATCAGAACTTCCATCCAGAAGTCAATCTAAATTATTGGAATATTTAGTGTTACGCAAATACGCTTTTTTTCTAGTTAAATCACCTTCCCTGTAATGTACATAATTCCAGAAACATGTTTTAAATTTCCCTTCAATGAGAAAGTAGTCAAGAGTTTTCAGTGTCCCTTTCCAGCGAGAAGAAACTTTATGATCACTACTGAAACTGTTCTTATACATATGTATACATCACATTCCACGAGGGGATGTCGAGGGCAAGAAAAGCATCTGACAAATTATTCACATAGCATACTTCAGGTAGGTCAGTTGGTCAGATTCCTAGTACTTCAAAAACATAAGCCCTTCTTATCTGCTTTTCCTTCTACATGGAGAGCAAACATTTAGCAGTGCTATCAGAAGAAATGTTCTTCAACTCCATCCTTCACCGTATTGCAGACAGACGGTGCCACAGTCCGCATCCACGGGAGTATTTCACACGCACCGTAATGGGACTTGTTCTACCTCTCCATTTACGTTCTGGAGGACGGCCAAAGTCCTTTCTAGCTCTCTTTGATCTGATGCCAGAGACTTGGTATCTAACACCCACCTGGAAGAAATTCCCTTAGGAGCTCCGGGACCAAAGAGGAATTGGGAAGGAGTGGGAAAATACCGTATATACCCATCCTACACCCTATCATTCTCTAGCTTACCGATCGGTACCAGTTACTCGACCTGGTGCAAATTCCTTAGGCATGTTATTGCAAGGCATTCGTAAATCTGAACAACCATGCTTCGTTTTGTACCTTCAAACCCCCTCCTATAACTCTCCAGCACAAACTAAAACCTCTACTCCACTTTGCCACCTGTTTTATCCATATACCATTTCTCATTTCAGAGTCAACCTCTAGCCTTTACTTCCTCCAAACCCTACCAACCTTTCCAGCTTGAGTTCAAGTACTATGGACTCCATGACACTTGTATTATCATCTTACTTTTCTGAACACATGGCACCTACTATCCAAACCGCAGAACTCAGTACTTGAGTATTCACTCCCTTGTGCAAGTTTCTTTTACCCTATAAGAGATTAACTTACTCAAAAGCAAAGGTATCTATTTGTACTTTTTGGGTATCCTCTACAATAGTATTTTTCAAGCTTTTTGGACCTTGACACACAGTAAACACAACAACACAACAAAAACTCACCACCTTGTATTGCAATCCTGAACACACACATATACTCAGAACTGAAGCTCAAATCTGATAATACTATCTATGATGCAATTTGATATTCTATTCTCCATTTTATTTGTTACAAAATGCTAGTTACAGCTCACTGAATTGAATTTATGACATTAGGGAGTTGCAACCCACCATCCCTCAGGCACTGTCCTTGACACAAACCAGGTGCTCAAGAAACATCTGTTTACTAGACTGACTCATCTGTTACACTCAGCAGGTCAGAATTCTACAATGAGATGATGTTTTCTGGACACTGACAAAGTTTAAGATGATGCCCTTTAAGATCTTCTTCCAATAATTTTAAAACCAGAACGATATTTTTAAAAGAACCTCTCTGTGGCAGCCTTTAACAAGATCAAAGGAAAAAAACCTTTTCCTAAAGGTAAAAGGCCAGACATTCCATTCATCAACATGGCATCCTTAAGAGGATGAACCAATCCTTCCAAAGAAGGTCTTTGTAGCAGCTCTGGTTCCAGAAGAACTTCAACCATGAGCACGTGATGAGCCTTCAGGGTAGTAGCAAGGATTTCCTCTCTGAGAGATGGCTGGTGCGTGGTGCTGGGGGTTAGATTTCTACTAAAGAGAAGATATTTGGTTACTTATTGGGAAACTCCGTTCTCTATATCTCATGTTCATGGCACTTTTTTCATTGGATTATCTGTATCTGGAATTATTTTTATTTTTTCTTGTTTTGTTTCTATGTCCACACACACAGACACAGACATGAAAGTAACCTTTTCAGGACAAGGAGGTCTTGTCTTATCCCCTGCTATCCCTTCACTTTGAGGTACATTCTTGTTGTCTTTTAAAAGGAGAGAAATGTCTGATGTGTAAAATAAGCAGCAATCCTATATGAGAAAGACAGTGGCCTAGGTAAGCCTGGTTTGTTGTTTGGTTCTTCACTGATTTATTCATTTTGCAAAAATATGCTAAAACATACTGCATGCCAGGGGGTTGGTTAGACACCAAAGATACAAGGAAGAAATAAGACTCAGTCCTTGCCCTAAAGTAATTCTATATGATCTATAAGGGAAGACACAAATCATTAAAATGCAAAGAGAGAGACACACTATACTAGGGAGTGAGGAGCAACCATACATCTGTTTTTCTCTTCTATAAAATAAAGAGCTTGACAACACAAGCTTTAATGTCCACATCCAAAAAGTTGCTTGATTCTACAACCTTACCTGTCAGCCACAGTTTTTATCCATATACCATTGTTTTATCCATATACCATATCCAATGTTTCTAAGGATACCTCTCTCACCAGGTCTTTTTAATACTTTCTCTTCTTACAGGAACATTCTGGAGGAATGTTAAAAATGCCGTAAGAACTGATTTCACAAAGCCAAATAACATCGGAGACACAAAATACCAGCTGGTTTCCCATTAACTTCAGTTCTATAAAGAACTAAATAATTTTCTGCGCCTACACAGTGCTTTTGCCAATATTCCTAGCTCAGTCAAGTCCTATATTCCCAGATGCAGGCGAATGTTTATATTGAATAACCTGCAAAGGATAGCAAAACTTAAGGTACAATTTTTAAGGTTAAAGATGTCTAATGAATGAGCCCAGGGTTCTCAAATAATTGTTTTCATTTTTGGATGAGAAAAAGATAACTCTTGGTTTCTACGTCCTCAAAAGCTGACGCAGTTCCATCTCCAGGCTCTAAACAAATAATCATACATCTTTGTCCATATCTAGCTGGGAGGGACAAACGACACGTCATGTTTCAGATTAAGTTTTTCAGGAGCAAGAAAGAATGGATTTTCTGCTCTTGCTTCCCTCACTTGAAAAAGCAAATGTCTGGATCTCTTTGAAAATTAGCCCAATCTATAAAACGACTGGAACTAAACTGGACTCCCACCACTACTTGGCTCCCGCATTCTTCCACAAGCTTGGAACAAAGACCCCCTTGACTTCCGCGTGTAGGCGGATTAGAATTGCAATGCGGCCCTGCAGCACATTGCTGCACAGTGACTCCACGCTAAGCCAAGGAAGCCTTCTTGAGATTCTTCTTCCCCGTTCTCCTTCTTTCCATGGCAAGAAAATTTCAAGTCTACCATATACCATAGAAGTGTAATTTAGCATAAAGCAGGCCTGTCTATATATTTTTAAACAGAGAGATGGGCATTACTTCACTTCCCTGCTTTTACTGAGTGCTGTTTCCAGCCCTTGTAGAGTCTCATCAAAGGCCAGACTAAGCGGACACGTGCTAAAGGTCAAACACTTCAAGTTCGTAAATGTCCAGGGAGAACCTAAAATATATATATTAATATTAATATACTAAAACATAAGAATATACTAGTAATACATAAAACAATGAAAATGGGAAGGAGCTGAATGGTAAAAACAGCAGCAAAGGGACAGCATGAGGGTGAGCCAATTCTCACCAGTTTTCTCCAGAATTTACAGACCAAGTTTATAAACATTTTTTAGTGGTACCTCCTTTTTAATTTAATTTCTAAGCACATCCTGAATGCCCGAAGTAATGTATGTATGTAAGGATCAGTGTGTTCTCTGGCCTCACAAAGTCTGCAGTCTAGTGGGACCACGAATCAAAGTGCAACACAAAGAAGGATGTGCTATGTTTTAGCAAAGGCACCATCAGGGCAGACTGACTTCAAAGGGATGATTTCATAAATTTTTAAAAAGCAGTTATGGACAAATTTAGGTTTTTCTGATAAAATACAAGTGGGTGATTCTGACACAATAGAGCTATATAATATACACCCTCGACTGCATTTTCTTTCAGTGCTTCTCCTGATATCTTACTATATGAGTTTTTAGAATACTGACATTGAGTAAAATGCCTGGCATTGTCATTCTTAACACCGGAATAAAAGAAGGGAGCATTGTAAGGAACCCACAGAGAGAACTTCCATGAATACACGTACAGATGAGGATAGAGCCTACTTCTACAGGCCACATATGCTTTAATATAATAAAAGAATTTCTCCCCTAAATTATCCTTTCAGAAAGGGAAGAACAGCTTTGTATTCTAGTTCTTACAAAGCTTCCCAGTTACTTCATTTTAGACCAAAATTACTGTGGGGAAATCAAATTAGTTGAAGTGACCTCAAATAATACAAGTTTTGGAAGCTTATGGGACACAGAATAGAAGGTTTTTCTTGTTCTGTTTTGTTTTTTAAGAGGCAAAGAGCTTAACCCATATTTATGTAATTATCCCTGGGAGGTATGGCTTTAAAATGAAAAGTGCTGAATACTGTAAATAGTAAGGCTTTTAAAGAATATTTTATTAGGCAGTAGAGTAAGTGGTTATATTGTGAAGATTCCAAATATAAACTAAAAGAAGAAATGGAAAAATGCATACTGATACTACATGAATCAGTATATATGGCTTAAAATAAAATTTCCAACAATAGCAATCTTACACAAATTTTTAAAGTACACTATCATAAATAATTTATTCATGGAAATGAATATAATATGATCTGGGAAACTGTGCTGATGGCTAAAAAGGTGACTTTAATAATCACTGATGTCTAAGACATATGTAAAGAATTAGAATAAAATGGTTCCATAAGGGGGCGCCTGGGTGGCTCAGTTGGTTAAGTGTCTGCCTTTGACTCAGGTCATGATCCCAAGGTCCTGGGATTGAGCTCTGCTTCTCCGCAGGGGAGTCTGCTTCTCCCTCTCCCTCTGCCCCTGCTCGTGTGCTCTCTCCCTCATTCATTTTCTCTCTCAAACAAACAAAATTGTAAAAAAAAAAAAAAAAAAAAAAAGTGGTTCCATAAGATGTTAGAATGTGGAAAACAATCCTAATTTTTTATATATGTTACTTATAACACATAAATTTAAATTAAATATTTTAAGTAGGCATCTAATTATTTCACCTATATCCCTAAAATTTTTATATATTCAAGTTGGTATAAACCTGTTTTAAAAATCTTCTCAAAGGGAAAAAAATGAGAAACAGCTTAATATTGGGGGTTGTCTTTTACACATTCATATGGTAAATTTCATGTTAAGACTCAAAAGGAACACGATGGTAGTCCAAAGGGGATTCGGTAGGAGAACTGTCCAATATTCAGCAGAGCAATACCCACACCAAAATTACAGTCTCAGAAGATTTCAGCACAAGTCAGGTAGCATATGGGTGGTAGGCCAGCCACTCGTGCAGGTATGATTCTTACTGTTCCCATGGAATAGCTGTAAGTCACCCAAGTGGAAGGAGGCCCTGCTTGAAACCCTTTCATCTCCTTCCCACTTTATTCCTACTTTAAAAAGGAAAATCAGCTGTAAAAGCAGATCAATCATCAGCAACACTAATATAATGAAAGAGCATCCGTATTGAATCATTATAGAGCAACAGCATGAAATATACCCTTTATGATAAGAATAACAAGGGGGGAGGGATTCTTTTTTTCTCTCTCTTATTTGCCTTGTACCTATTCAAAAAACTGTTGCCTCTCTTTGCTTCCTCCAAAGTCCTCTCATCCATACAAGTGAAGAGCAAACATGTTGGAAGTCAGCAGCACAGACAGCAGAAATGCGAGCATTTAGCCAACTTTGCATGAGCTGTGCTACCCAAGGCCAGAGAGCCCTTGCTCCCCCGCATCATCAATAGGACAAACAATGATACTGTCCACATCAAGGCTTGGGCTGGGGAAACCTCACCACGAAACTATCCTGACTCTAAAGAGCACCGTCCAAAGTCATGGTTCTTACTTCAACTCTCAGCACTAGAATATGGTTGGCACAGATCATAATAAACCCCAGATTTACCCACCTTTTGGAGGTCCAGGCATATGCCTAAAATGCCACAGATATTTCTGCCATCAATACTATTATAATGAAAGAACATCAGTGTCATACTCACACTCATAGGATGACTCTATTTCTAACAATGATTCCAAAACATAAGACTATTTCTGCATGAGCTGTGGTAATCTAGAGAAGGAGGATGTTGGGATGTCCTTGCCCTTCGACCTTTCTCAGGCACCTGCATGCACGCACGCACGTGTCACACCGTACGGTCAACCCTTTTACCCTGACCCTCCAAACTTCACAGTCCTTTGCCAATATGATATCCTCGCAAGGAAGTCATCAAAAATACATGCAACATCAATCTCCTTAGGATTAAAAAGCATCACTACTCTTATTCATTGTTGAGCAGAATGCAAAATGGTATAGTCACTTTGGAAGGCAGTCTGGCAACTGCTTACAAAACCAAACATACTCTTAACCATAAGACCCAGCAATGGTGCTGCTTCGTATTTAACCAAACAAGGTGAAAACTTACATCTACGCAAAAACCTGCACATGAATGTTTATAGCAGCTTTATTCATAATTACCAAAACTTGGAAGCAACCAAGATGTCTTCCCACAGGTGAACTGATAAACTGTGGTACATCTACACAGTAGAATATCTCATAGGGATAAAAATAAATGAGCTATCAAATCATGAAAAGACATGGAGGAAACTTAAATGCATTTTACTAAATGAAATAGAAGACAACCTGAAATGGGTACAGATTGTATGACTCCAACTATATGACATTCTGGAAAATGTCTGGTGATAGTAAAAAAAAAAAAAAAAAAAATCAGTGGTTGCCAGGAATTTGAGAGGAGAGAGGGATGAACAGGTGGGGCACAGAGGATGTCTAGGGCAGTAACATTATTCTGTATGATATCGGGATGGTGGTTACATGTCACTAAACATTGTCCAAACCCATAGAATTTATAGCACCAAGAGTGAACCCCAATGTAAACTATGCACTGTGGGGGACACTAATGTAGTCACTGTTGTTTCATTCGTTATAACAGATGGACCACTCTGCTGTAGGATGCTGACCATGAGAGAAGCCGTGTGTATAGATGGGGAGAGTACGTGGGACATCTCTGTACCTTATTTATAGTTCAATTTTGCTAAACTAAAACAGCTCTAAAAATAAAGCCTACTAATTAAATAAAGAGCATTACTAAATTTCATTTAAAAGACTTCTTTTAAAAGCAAAATGAACTTTATTATAGCCTTTCAAAGGCGTTTTTTATTCAAAAGTATTAAAATCTTAGAACAATGGATTACCAAAAAGTTGTCCTACTGCCAGTTTTTTAAATCCAAATAAATAAAGACAACGGTTATGTTGATTAAAAAAAAAAACCCACACCAACTAAAAAATAAAAGCTTACCAATCTAACATAAACAACACTAATAAAATCACAGTCTAACAGCATAAATTTCCCTATTAACACAGTATCAAAAATACTAGCATCAAACTATAATGACCGATATTTAACATACTACTAGGTCAGGGGAAACAAACAGGAGGGAACAAAATCTCTGGTCCCCAGAAGGTATGACCCAGCTCACTGACTATTAAATGTAGTTGGGGGTATTCTCAAAACTAACCTCCAAGGCTGCACTCTAAGAAAATAAGAAGGAACAGGGAAGCTTTAGCTTCCATAGGAAGGGCCAGGGCAAAGTACTGGAGATGGAGAAAGGTGGGGTGGATCCTCTGAGGACTCCACGAATAAGCCACATCCCATCCAACACACTCAGGACATACAGCTAAAACAAATGTCCACACTCCAGATTCTGCCCATGTCTATTTCATCACCGTTCCATCTAGTGCTCTGGGAAATGGGTAGCCAAAGATAAAAGATACGGCCTAGAAACTGTAGAAACTATGTTGGTATCTTAAACACCACCTGTGGAAAAAATAGCAAGAACAATTTAAAAAACCCTTTTTTCCTCCTTTTTTAAAAATTTTCTGGGGACTGTTATTATTCAATAAGATGTCCCTTCATTACAAGAGAACAACAGTAATGAAAATCATTTATATTTCTATTCAATAGAATTCATGGAATCTGTGATAAAGACTGGTAACACTGGTTGGTTATTTTAAGCAAAATCATCTGATCATCAGCTTTAGAAATTCAGAAATTTGATTTTTTCAGTCCATCAGATCATTAAGCTCTTGCGCACGGACGGACTTGCACTAAACAAACTCAAGCAAACCGAGCTACATGCCATAAACAACCACATGCTAACTTCTGAGTGAAACAGATTTTTTTTTTTTTTTTCCGAAACAATACAGGCAGGAATCTGCACAGGGCAAGTCCTCACAGAAGACCAAAATTTCAAGATCAATAGGTTGCTTGGTAAGCAGGAAATTGGAGCAAATAAATGGGAGTTGAACACTCCTAGGCAACAGTTCTATCAAATTAGAGAAAACAGCCCGTCTCTGATCTAGAGAGAATTCACTCTAAAGATAATCACACCAGTTATCTAAAATTGGAAGACTCTCCCTCCCAGAGAATGGGGCACAGATTAAAATTTTTACTCATTTCTCCTTTTTCAGTATTCCTTATATGTCACTAACGCTTCTTACACTAACTGTGGGCCATAATCCCCCTAATCTCACAATGCTGCCTTTAATCATAACATAAAAATGAGTCAAAACTTCTCCATCTATTACAGGTTTAGCTTTATCACCTTGATTCCAGATTTGGGGATTTGAAGATCTTATCTCATTAACTTGAGTTTTTAGACTTAAGTGCATTTAAAAAAAGGCAATTAACATTCCAACGTGATACGTATCTTTCCAGTTAACTCCTTAACTCCAGATGCAGAAATTCACAGAATCCATAACTAACCCAAAATAACAAATATGATAAAGTTCTTGTTAAGAATATTCTCTCTGCACCAATGTCTTTCATCATTTTAATCCATATCTAAACTATCAAGGAAAAAATGCATTAAACACACAAGCACACATAAGCAAACAAAAAGCAAAATACAACTTTTAAAGGTTAACAAAAGAACATCAGAGTTGAATAAATCTAAGAAAGAACTTTATTGCTCCAAACAAGTAAACTCCAAAGAGACAAGAGAGAAAACTGATAAGAGCAAGTCAACACAAGTAACAGTACTAAGAACAACTTGACAGAACCCGGAAGAGGGTACAGGAAAAGGCGCGTAAACAGTAAGCAATGCCCACAGCCATGAGTCTCCCCTGCTCGAAACAACTCAACAGGATTATTTCTGGGATCACAGTGTTTAAAAAAAAAAAAAAAAGCTACAGAATTATTCTGCCAGGTACTTCAAAGAAAGCTCCACTTCCCCAAAACTTTCAGCAAGTGTACCTGTTTGCATTTTTAGGTCCTTTCTTCTGTTCTCTCTAAATTAGAAAGAAGCAACCCTCACTCTTCTCCAGAGTACCTCTTAATTACACTAATTTCCAAAACTCATGAATTCATGAAGGACATCCTTGGCTTTTCAAGCTACCTCAAGAGACTGTAGAAAAAATGTCAATCACTAGGTAACAACCAAAATCAACAGGCCCTTCTTCAATTAGTTAGACATAAAGTTAAAATATTTTTCTGTTTAAATATTTATAAGGCATTAAATGGTGGGGAGGGGCGTACTGGATGGTGGGGAGGGGCATGTTGCGTCTCTAAGAGAAACGTTAATTTTTCATTTTTTGCACGTGCACTAATATTTTGAATGCCAAGTGATTTTCTGTCAAAATTTATATCAACGCTTCAATAACCAGTGATCAAACCTGCAACATTAATTAGAGAGTACAGTCACATAATGAATTGGTGATCGAGATGGTAGAAAAGCAAGGAAAACTGGTGGAGACCGACTTTGCTCTGATGTGGTCTTAGGAAAGTGTGGTCCAAGTACAGTGTCTCATCCTCAACGTCTACAGTGGTCCTGAAGTAAGGATATGCCGATGCATGAAGGCTGGTTCTCAACCATCAAATAAAAAGGGAAGAGAGAAAGCTAGTTAAACCCCTCCTGCCTTACTACCCCAAAGCCCAGCCTGGTTCCGTTGTTACCCTAGGAGGCTGGACAAAACATGGGAAAGGACGATGAACAAATTAATAGTCATTGGACATGTCATGGAACAAAACAAGTACTGCAATGTTTTCTCTCGTGTTTCTCATTCTTCATCAAAACCCCCATGACACCATTCCTTTGGTCCTTATGGCAAAAAAATAAAAATGACAAAGCTCAGTTAAACAAAATATCCTTCCCTACTTAGAAATAAAGGCAAAGGAAATGGGGCTGAAGGCATTAACATGAGGTGTGCCTCACAATCACAAAAAAGCTTGGATAGCACACAGCCTCTCAAACAGTGAATGGATTCCTCGTTTCCATCCTTCTTTACCATTGTGGAGATATATTTATAGATGCACTGTTGGGAAGGACTTGCCAAGGGAAGAAAATTCTCTCTGTATAATAGCTATAAGATCTGGTAAATTGACAGAATAAGGTTTCGTGATACATGGCTTACGGCAGCTGCAGAAGCACTTACAGAAACTGGCCAGACAACATGATGTCGAATCCACTGATCTCGTGTGTCCCAGTGTGCCGAGAGGTTAAGAAACTCTGCCTGCGCTCACTACCTCCTACCCTTCCTCTCCACACAGGAGGCAGCTGAGAGTCACAAGCCAGAACATTCAAGCACCCAGAATTTGAGGATTTGATGTAAAGGAAATGGAAGTTTTAAAAACTCTCCAAGGATATGAGTTTTCTACACCAAATGTTTATTCATTCCAGTCACTGTACTACACAAATTAACACCATACCTGAAGTAAGCTAACTCCAGAAGTTGGAAATTCCCTATCTCTGGGGAAGGATGAAGGAGGCTAGATCACTGCTGCCCAAAATGAGCAAGTCCATGGGATGTGTGGGAAGAAAATATCAGAAACTCTATCTACATTTAAGTTCAATCTTATCCTTCTAAACTTTCCATTTATATACTTGTACATATTACTATAGCATATATATGTAACATTTATAAATAAGTCAGTATACATATATTATGAATATACACCAAGAAATATTTTACTACTAGTGCGCTTGATAAAAAACGTTGAGAGACCATGGGCCAGACAGCCACTTAGAGCCCATGTTTGTGAAGGGAGTCAAATTCTGGGTAGGACTTTGAGATAATCTGAGAGTTCACTTCCTAACTTTAAATCCTTTCATTCTCGCTCAAATATATCTACAATTTTAATAACCTGTTTTTGGAAAATATTTTCCATTAGACAAGACAAATATAAGCAGTGGACAAACTACTTCAGTACAATTCTTTCAAACTTAAGCAAGATTGAGGTTGTGTTTGAATTTAAAAGGAATAAGTTTCCTTTTATAAAGTGAATGAGATAAGGGCCAATCTGTACATCCAAAGGTAGATAAATGCAAGTGGTTACAACTACTTCTATTATCTGATATTTAGGTAAAGTTTCACCTTTCATTCTTGCAGCGCGGAGTAGAGAATTTACAACATTTTTTCCTTAGAGACTCCAATAAGATTATGAATTAAAAATATAACATTATCAGGCCAGAATGAAAAAAACCACTTTTTCTAACTCATGAAGTGTCAAAATGCTCTGTGACAGAGTAGATGGAAAGGTGTTCTATGTGCAGCCCTTCTTTAGGTAAGTACTTCGTCTCCTCGTCATTAATAAAACATGTGACTCAGGCTCTCTGTTCCAAGTCCCTGTGAACTAAGTCTTTCACAACCTGACGGTTTAAAGGATCCAATAAAGACTGGGGAAAGGCTTAATAAACTCTGCCTATGTGGCTTTATATGCTTTTGCCTTCTATGCACAAAGAGTGAACCACACACCATATGATAAACTTGTACGGATATACTTCTTAGACAACAGCACTTGTTTTAAACAGGGAAATGTCATTCTTGGACTCTGAATACTCAGCCTTTTCTAAGTTGTAGATACACAGAGCTTAAGTGACTAAGCACATAAGAAATCACTTTGCTTTATAAAAATACTATATGGGGACACCTGGATGGCCTAGTTGGTTGGGCATCTGACTCTTGGTTTTAGCTCAAGTCATGATCTCAGTATCGTGGGATTGAGCAGCATGTTGGGCTCTGCACTCAGTGTGGAGTCTGCTTGGGATTCTCTCTCCCTCTCCCTCTGCCCTTCCCTGAGCATGCTCTCTAATAAATAAATATTTTTAAAAGATACTATACGAGCAACAGAAATTTATGCATACTCAATGGCACTAACCTGTAAGTCTATAAAAGACACATATGACTAAAGTTACTATGTACCTGATCTGAATAATTTCATGATTTTAATTAAATTGCTCTTTAGAATTTTTCCAGAGAATAGAAACCTAAAGAATACTTTTCAACTCATGTTATGAAATTAGTATATCTTTGATACCAAATCAGACAGGGCCAGGATGAATAAGGAAAATTACAAGCCATTATCACTTGTGAATACAGATATAAAACATCCAGCAAATTAAATCCTGCCATGTATCTTTTGTTCTAAAATTGTACGTTTGTTTTCTAATCTATGTTACTTTTTTGTTTTCTCATTCCCTGAAGAAATCCTCACACTTGTCTTTTTTCTGAGTATATAAAACATAGATGTTTCGTAGACCAGTAATTTCAATAACTAAAATTTGTGTGTCTGCTTCTCTTTATTAACTTTCTGATTTTCTTTCTTTATATCTTGTTTTTTCATGTGCCTAGTTATCTTTGACTATGTACTGGACAATGTACCTTAAAAATGCACACACATGAATAATTTGAGATGCAGTATCTTCCTACAAAATAATGTTCAAGGGTTGCCTGGGCGGCTCAGTCAGTTAGGCATCCGACTCTTGATTTCGGCTCAGGTCACAACCTCAGGGTCCTGAGATCAAGCCCTGTGGGCTCTGCGCTGAGTGTGGAGCCTTCTTGGGATTCTCTCTGCCCTTCTGTCCACCACTTGCATGCTCTCACTCTCTCTCAAAAGAAAGAAAGAAAGAAAGAAAGAAAGAAAGAAAGAAAGAAAGAAAGAAAGGAAGGAAGGAAGGAAAAGAAAAAAGAATGTTTATGCCAGGCACCTGACAGTGGTTCCAAACTGGCTCAGTGTGAATCCAAGTTCAAGGCTTGAGCACCCCTGGATTAGCCAGGTGATGCAAAACTGGCTCTAAGTCTATTTGCAGGATGGTATATTTCTGTTTTCACTTTATCCAGAAGATGAAGGCCTTCTAGAGACCCAGCTGAAAGGTCTGGGAAGGTTGTCAGACAGTCTACTTTTGATGGGTCCCGGACTTTGTCTCCCTTGTCCCGTGAGGCAACCAAAACCTCTATTATGTAGCTATAGGTATACCCCACTTTTCAAAAGTTTGTGTTATGCTACTTTGCTCTTACAGAAGACCTATATTAATACATTTTCACTAACCAAAAGAAATTCAAAAAGGATTTTAGCTTTTATGAAAAAAGGCAAAAAACAAAAGTAGCATTTGGCCTTTGTCTTGTAGTGAGCCATTACGGAGGCAGTGTGCACCCCTGGAGGCAAGAGTGGCACCGCCAAGCTCCTTCCCTGGGAACTGCACCCAGCAGTATCTCAGCATCAAGTTGCCAGAGCTTTGAACTATGTCTATGAGCATCTGTGCCTTATCTTGATCTATTTTGTACATCTGTTAGCAAGATATGTCCTAAGGTATCAGAAAATCTTGAGAGAAGTTATTTTTTGAGTCTGGGAATGCTCAAAAATTTTTCATATCAACTAAAGGTAATTCCCTCTTTGCTTTATGCCATTTCAGCTTCAGAATGGTTTCATAGGAACACTCTATTTTCAGATAGCAGAGGAAACCTGTATTTCTTTCAGATTGGAAACTGTGTTCCGGGCTTACTTCTGTGGTTCCTGCCTTCTTCTAGGTTTACACCCAGAAACTCCTACCTATTTTGTTAATACTTGGAGACAATTTTGCCCCTCAGAAAGACTGTGCTAAAAAGCTTAGCTTTTTACCAAGGCACAAGTAAGTCCTCCCTAGTAACATACAAAAAAGATACTGCATTATGTCCAAGTTGGGATTATTCGAGAAATACAAGGTTAGTTCAACAAGTTTTAAAACATGTTAATGTAATCTATCCTTTTTAGAAATTAAAGACAAATTACTGGTCACTTCACTAGGCAAGGGAAGCACATTTGATTAAATTCAATATTCTTTCATGATAAAAAATTCAAACCAAGAATAAAAGAGAACTTTTTTAACCTAATAAAGGTATTGACCCCAAAAAACCAAACCGAAACAAAAATACCTTTAGTATCATCACACTCAACAGCAAGGTGAATTCCATAAAAATACAAACAAAGATGCCTAAGTCCTTGACATCATACTAGAAACCCTAGCCAGCACAAAAGCAAGTTAAAAGTATAAGGATTAGAGGAACATTTATAGCAAATAAATAAAAAATGCTTGGGCTTTTAAATCAGTGAAATAAAAAATAAAACCATGATTATACCATTTTGTACCCATCTGATTAGTAACATTAACGATTCATCAGTGTAAAGTATTATTAAATATATGAGCTAGTTGTGAGCTTTCCACTATTCCATCTTCACCCCCAGCTGGGTGTACTGCAATACAACTCTGACATCAACCACTTGGAGTTAGCACTGGACCCCGCAGATTTATGCTCAGTCCTCCACAAGACACAAGACTGCCATTCCTTCAGATGCCAGCCGTTCTTCAGGAGTCCCCAGCCCACCCAGACTTCTGACCAACTGGCAATACATTCATGGGTTTCCCAACCCCTTCAGATTTGATGATTCACTAGGACTCACAGAACTCAGGAAGGTGTTATGCTTGCAATTACTTACAGGTGTGAAACAGCCAAATGGAGACTCCCATAAAATGAGATGGGGGTGAGGGGAAAATGCAGTGTTTCTATGCACTCTCCTCACAGAATCCAGGACAGTCACCTCCTAACACATCAGTGTGTTAACCAGGACACTCCACTAAGCCTCAGCAACCAGAGTTTTTATTGGGGTTTCATTATATAGGCACGACTGATTAAATCATTGGCCACATGACTGAGCTCAATCTACCAAGAACCAAGGACACTGAAATGTATTATTATAGCACACGCAGTACTGTCTTAGCCCAGGCTGTTATAACAAAATGCCAAAATATTGTTAAAACAAAACAACAGACATTTACTTCTCGCAGTTCTGGAAGCCAGGAAGTCCAAGGTCAAGGACTTCTGTCAACAGACTTAGTTCCTGGTTAGGACCCTCTTCCTGGTTTGCAGAGAGCTGCCTTCTCACTGTTTCCTCAAGGGCAGATAGAGGAACAAAGAGCTCTAGTCTTTCTTCCTCTTCTTATAAGGGCACTAATTCTACTATGAGGGCTCCACCCTCAAGACCTCATCTAAACCTAATTACCTTTCAAAGGCCCCACTTCCAAATTGGGGGTTAGGGCTTCAACATATGAATTTGAAGAGGATACAAACAGCACATAATAATCATTTCAAACAGATTTTGGAAGCTTACATTTAACAATTTTTATGGAAAAAATTTACAAATTTATAAATGTTGACGGTTAAATATTTGGAGTGTATCAAACTCATACAAAAGTTGAGGACTGACTCCTAGATATCTGATTCATATAAAAATAAGTCTATCTCCTCTAGGTTCCTTTATCATATGACTAAAGAGCATCTTCTAGATTAAACTATACAAACAGTATTTTTAGTGTGACACTTCCTAATACTGTCTTTTTAAGTCCACATATTAATTTGAACTTAAAGACTGGCTTAAGGAGTACTCTTCAAACAATAATGAATGAAATAAAATAAAGAGAAAGGACATGGAAGGTAATAGGTGAGTTTAAATAGCAAAAGTTCAGGGGCGCCTGGGTGGCTCAGTCGTTAAGCGTCTGCCTTCGGCTCAGGACGTGATCCCAGGGTACTGGGATCGAGCCCCACACTGAGCCCCGCATCTGGCTCTCCGCTCCGCTGGAGCCCGCTTCTTCCTCTCCCACTCCCCCTGCTTGTGTTCCCTCTCTCGCTGGCTGTCTCTCTCTGTCAAATAAATAAATAAAATCTTTAAAAAAATAAAATAAATAAAAAGCAAAACTTCAGATTTAATGCTATTAAAAGAAAATACCAAGCAATGATGACACAATAATGTTCTGCTGACTGTCCTCTAACCTGCTCTACCCAAAAGTCATCTGTTCGTCACACCTAAGTCCATTCTCTCACAGCTCTGTTATAATAGTAATGTGGGAAAATTCTCTCCCACCATTTCCTGGATTCAAATCAGGCATTTGCTCTGGAAAGACCAGACCCATAAAGAAGGGTCTCTGTAAAAGAAATACAGTGTCTGAAAACCAGTGGAACAAGAGCCTCTTGGCTGTCAATGCAGGCATTCTAATGAAGCAGAAACATACACACACAGTCAGCCAGGACCAAGTCCCAGAGTCTGAGATAGTCCAAGAGCTGTCTGCAGACCTTGCAAGGACCACTTCAAATAAATGTCCCCAAGACTCACAATCTCTGGAATGTGTTATAGTAAGATTTTATCTAAACTCCGACACTCACCATGGTCACATTATCACAAATGGTGCCCCCAACTAACAGACTTCAGAAGGTCAAACTTTAAATAAAGAACTCAAAGTCAAATTCTACCTATGCACTATTATTTGTTCTTGGCTCCAAATTAAACAGTTCCTTTAATTCTCAAGAGATTTTTATTTTATCTTTTCAAAAGCATAAAAATTCCCCATGTTCACCCAGACAGGTGGACCATGACTAAGACCAATAACCTTCTACCCTAAATAGACTCCATTCTCATTACTCCTGGTAGTTTAGGTTCCATAAAGTTGTTGTGAATACTGATGCATTGCTCCTAGAGGAAATACAGGATGAGATTCTTGCAAGCCTCTAGTCACAACATTTCATCAAGACATCAATATATAACCTTGTTTTATGCATGTTTCTGTTTTAGGACACCTTATTTATTATACATTGTTGATTCATTAAGACTGAACTCACGGCCAACAGTGCTTATAAACTCATGCCTGAACAAAGCCTGTCTAACACAAGTATTATCTCCCTAAAGCACATGAAAGCCTTCTTGCACTTAGGAACACTAGACCCTTGAGGGCCATTTTAGGTAGCAAAATCACCAAGAAAAAGCACAAAAATGAAAACCATGGCACTAAACAGGCCATGAAAAGGACTCACGTCTACAGTATGAGAACTGAAAGAAGAAGGCAAAGCACCATTTTCTTCAACTTCGGCTGAGAAGCAAGTCAACTTTTCCACTGCTCTGCCCACGTCCCCAAATAATTGCAAGAGTGTCTTGAATATTCATTTGGGGGTCACAAATAAAGTTTAGTGAGTAGGTGAATTTGTAAATATCATATCTGAATAATGAAGACGGATTTACAGGGTCTTTGTGTGAACCTCAAACAGCAACATAGTTGTGCTGTTTTCCCAGTGCCCACAAACAGAAAAACACAGACTGTACTATCCTTATTATTATTTTAAATTACAGCTGTATCTGGAGACATTTTCAATTTTTAAGTGAGAAATCCCACAGGATAATAGCCACAGAACACAGTGTAAAGCACTTTCCTCCACCCACATGTGGACTGTACTCACACAATTACAAGTTACTCATGTCTCTTCTGGCATCACCAACTCCCTCACTTGACACCACACACACACACACACACACACACACACACACCCCTTTCAAATTTAGTGCCTTAAGAGACATTTCCTGGATCAGCCTTCTGTGGAACAATAAAATTGGCTTCCTGACACATAAAACACATTTCCTACACAGCAATCTTGAAAAGTACTGTTACTTTGTATAGCGACGCAGCAGGTGGCAGGGTGTGATGAAACAGGAAATGAGAACAAATGTCTCCCACACAAACTTGCAGACCACCACAGGGAATATGTTAGCACACAATCCCACATCTTTATCATCCAACCAGTCATCATCGGTAGGATTTCTCTTCTTTTAACTCACCCCCACCCACTGCTTAGTGACCCTTTCCACCTGTCCCACTATTCTTTACATATTAATTCTTTACATATTAGAAGAAATGTGTCAAGGGTGACATTATGGTGAGAAAGATCCCATTGATTTCAAGTTTAAAAAAAAAATCCTAATGGGGAGCCTGGGTAGCTCAGCTGGCTAAGTGTCTGACTCTTGATTTCAGTTCAGGTCGTGATCTCACGGTTGAGCCTGAGCTCCACGTCAGGCTCTGTGCTCAGAGGGGAGTCTGCTTCTCTCCTTCTCCCTCCCCCTCTGTCCCTTCTCCTGCTTGTGACTGTGTACGCGTGCACACACACACACACTCTCTCTAAAAATAACTCTAAACAAAAGGAAAAAATTCCTTTTAAAAAATTCTAAAACCACATCTTCTCCTTAAGCCCTACATTTAAAACTATAATGTTAATATCCCAAGGACTGTTAAACCCTTTTCCCCTAACCACTTCCAAAGCGTAAGGTTTCCCTAATTACCAACTAAATACAGCACTTATTCTACTTACAGTTATAAAAACCTAATAGGAGCTTTTACCTCACTGCCCCAGAGACCAAAGTGGCCAAATAAATACAAATGGTGGTTATACCCATGAGATCATGATCCAGACAACAAAGGAAGAACACACAGATGTTACCATCACCCACAAAACTGGAAGCATCCCAAGAACATCTAGGCATCCACAAAGCATCTTAGTCATCTAACCTCTATGACAGCCCAGAGTGATGCCTGCAGAGCCACACCATGGAACCCAACAGAAAGGGCTCAGGTCTGCCCATCAGAAGCACTGCTCCCCGTCCCTTTACTTAAAATCATAGATGTTTTCAGGAGGAAGGAATAGAAAACCCCCCAAGCCATCTGCCTCACTTATAGGTGCAGAAAACGCCCAGAGATTAACCAATGTGCTACTATAACTACCGAATCACAGACTGAACTATTTGACTATGTGTTTGCCTCATAAACGGGCTATGGAAAGACGATTTATTAGGCAATAAAAACTACCCAAGTTTTAGAAAATACAAATCTGGCCGTTTCATTCCATTGTTCAGATCTTTCAATAATTTCTCAAAGCACAATGGACTTAAAAAAAACTCCTTAATACATGGCATAAAAGATTTTTGTGGCCAAGTCTACACATCTCTAACCCAATACTATGCTCACTCTGCAATCTAGTGTATTCGTTCGTTCCTTCCTTCATTCATTAGTTCATTCACTCAATCATTTTTTGAGTAATACTTATGAAGAGTCTACTGTGTGCTGGGCACTGTGCCATCCCAAAGTACTCAAGATTACAGATGGTCCCTGACTTAGGGTGGTTTGACTTACAATTTTTCAACTTTAGGATGGTGTGAAAGCAATGCACCTTCAGCAGAAACCATACCTTGAATTTTGATTTTTGATTTCTTCCCAAGCTAGCAATATGCAGAATGATGCTCTCTCCTGAGGCTGGGCAGTGGCCGCGAGCTGCAACTCCCCGTGAGCCACGTGGTCTTGAGGTTCATCAACCCATACACTTACAACTGTTCTGTTTTTCACTTTCATGAGCTACTCGACATTTTATTATAAAACAGGTTTTGTGTTGAATGATGCTGCCCAACTACAGGTGAGTATAAGTTTTGCAAGCACGTTTACGGAAGGCTAGGCTAAGCTATGATGTTCAGTAGCTTAGGGGTATTAAATGCATTTTTGACTTGGGATATTTTCAACTTACAATGGGTTTATTGGGACATAAACCACTGTAGCTTGAGGAAGATCTGTACTCAGGCCATTCTCTTTTTGGACTCAGAGCCTTTGCCTGTGCTCTTCTGTCTACCTGGAATGCCCCCTCCTATCTTCCACTTCTACTTCTAAACATACAAACACAGTAGAACATTAAACTTCATTTAATAATTAGGTTTTATAGATCTATGAATAGCTCCCATCTGTCTTACTTTGAACATGCATTAGCATAAGAGTGATAATGAAAGTCCATTGTTATTGTTCCCAGACACATACAAGACTGCTTTGAAAACCTGGTAAGAAAGGCAAGCTAAAATATGCCTATTTACCAGTGTATAAAGGGACCCAAAACCCTGACAATGAGCCCAAAACCACTCATTTGTTTCTTCAGAAGTTGCTGTAATGTGCAATATAGTGGGTACAATACAGTTTGTAATGTGAAGGCACACAATTAAATTTTAAAATATATAAATCAGGCAGAGTTCAACCATAAATTTTAAAAACAAATAGACAAAAAAATGTACTTTCTGGCCATTCCCTATTAAATCCCCCTAAAACAGGAACACTGCTGAGAGTTCCCTTACTGGTTCACCCAGTAACTGATCAGCTTTCTAATAATCGATTTATCAAAAATTTGTAAGTACAACCCACCATCTGGATATCATTTCAAACGCCCCAGGACCACAAAGTTAACTACCAGAGTCATGGAAGGGGACTCCCTGAAAGAACCTTGTTTCTTGGATTTAAGGAAACTAAGATCTGAAAACGTCACACCATTAAGTGACACAGTAGAGATTTGAATCTTTGCCCAACACCCCACATAGTACTTTTCTCTAAATGTGCCCAAACTGAAGCCCACTCAGGTTGCTCTTATTATCAAAAGTCATATTTAGAGTTTATGCCATAAATTTTGAAATTCTTGAAATGCAGTTTTAAAAACCTTTATACCCAGGTGTAAGGTGTTCGAACAGGTATCATCAAAGTAGGAAAAGCACAATGTTGAGATCATTATTTCCCTAAAACATTTTTAGTCACCATAATGGCTTTGCGACAATATTTTCCAATTTTGGCTTTCAAAGGACTCTTTCACTTTAGGTAGACTACATTTCCGAAACACCAGGTTAACAAAAACAGACAAAAAATAACAAGAATCTGATGAGCACATTTCTTTTCCAGTGCCTCCAGTACCTTAAAATGGAAGAGAGGGGAACTTCTTGAACCTAGTAAGGAATCTACAAAAAGCCTTCAGCAAGTATCATACTCAACAGCGAAACATTAAAAGCATTCTCTTACAAGACAAAAAAATGCCTGCTTTACCACCTCCATTCAAAACTCCATTCACAACTCACTGCCTTCACTTCCAAGCCTCAGAAATCCTCTGGTAGAGTTTCCGTTATGGCATATAATCATCTTCTTTCTTGTGCATGGTCAAGTGAGAAAATGAAAGGTCCCAGCATAGACTCCAGCCCACAGCTATGCCCGACCCAGCGTGGGAAGAGGAGCCGGTCCTTTCAGCCGCAGAGTCTTGATTTCCTCAACTAGAAAATCGGGATAAATCATTCCAGTAACAATGCATTTATTGAGATCGTATTAGCTGACAGACAAGATAAATAATGGTTTAAGAAGAACATGTAAACAGATATACTACTGTGAAGAAAGATATCAGAGTAAAAGGTATGAAAAGACTTTGGAAAATACAGATAAGAAACCAATTAATTCTGTCCTACTTAAATCACAGGACTGTAGTAAGGATCAAATGAGATATGTAAAAATCTTTTACAAGTGACAAATCCATCCACAAATATGGGTTAATTATTATAATATATAAGCTGGCATCTGTGTTTTGATGTATCTCTTTATTCCCTAGAGTACGTAGGACATGGTAACTGAATTAACTCAGTATTTACTGTGTAAATAAAAAATGTACAAAGCCCAAGAGATTGAGATTGATGTGCCAAGTATAATATACCTGGTGAAAGCTCTCTGAGAGTATGTCTTTTAACTGATACATAATTCATATATTACAAAATTCACCCCAAGTATATAATTCAGTGTTTTTTAGTATATTCACAAGGCTGTGCAACCATAATCACTATCCAATTCCAGAACATTTTTATCACACCAAAAAGAAACACCAAACCCACTAACAGTCACTCACCATTCCTCCTCCTCGTAGCTCCTGGCAACACTAATCTACTTCCTGTCTCCACAGAGTTGTCTATTCTGAATTTTTCATATAAACAGAATCCTACAATATGTGGCCTTTTGTGTCTGGCTTCTTTCATTAAGCATGTTTAGAAGGTTCATTGACATTGGGGGGGGGTGTGTACATGTATATCCATATCTATCTATCTATCTATCTATCTATCTATCTATCTACCTATCTGTCTATCTATCTATCTATATCTACCTGTACTTCATTCCTTATGATTGAACAGCGTTTCATTGTATGGCTATACCACATTTCTATATTCACTCAGTTAATGGGCATTTGGGTTGTTTCTATATTTGGGATATTATGAATAATGCTGCTATGAACATTATGTACAAGTTTTTGTGTGAACTCATGGTTTTCATTCTCTTGGGTATTGTGTAAGTCAGGGTTCTCCAGAAAACACACCCAGTAGGAGAAGTATACATGGAAAGAGACATCTATTTTAAGGAATTGGCTCCCATGATTATGGAGGCAGGCAAGCCCAAACCTGCAGGGTGGGCTGGCAAGCTGGAGACCCACGGAAGAGCTGATATGGCAATTCAAGGCCAAAGACCATCAGGCTGGAGACCCAGGGAAGAGCCAGTGTCGCAATTCAAGTCTGAAGGCTGTCTGCTGCACAATTCCTTCTTGCTCAAGGAATGCCAGTCTTTTTTCTGTTATGGCCTTCAACAACTGGATAAGGTCCATACACAACACGAAGGGTACTCTTCTTTACTTAAAGACCAGAGATATAAACATTAATCTCATCCAAAAAACACCCCGAGAAAGATCAGTGTAACGTCTGGCCAAATATCTGGGATACCAGGGCCCAGCAAAGTTGACATATAAACCCAACACACCTAAGAGTAGGACTGCTGGGTCATATGATAATTCTATGTTTACCTTGACTGCCAAACTGTTTTCCAAAGCACCATTTCACATTCCCAACGGCAATGCATAAGGATCCTTTCTCACTTCTCTACATCCTCACCAACACTTGTTGTTAGGTGTTTTTTTTTTTTAACTGTAGTTCCCTAGTGAGTGTGAAGTAGTATCTCAGTGTGGGTTTGATTTGCATTTCCCTAATGACTAATAACGTTGAGCATTATATCTTTTCATGTACTTATTGTTCCTTCACATATCTTCTTTGGAGAAGTGTGTATTCAAATCCTTTGCCCATTTTACAGTTGCATTGTCCTTTTTATTGTTGAGTTGTAAGCGCTTATAAATTGTGAATACTAGATCCTTACTAGATAGATGATTTGTAAATATTTTGTCCCAATCAGTGAGCTATTTTTTCACTTGCTTGGTAGTGTCCTTTGAAACACAACAGTTTCTAATTTTGATGAAGTCCAATTTATCTGTTTTTTCCTTTGGTTGCTTGCGTTTTACGTGTCATGCCTAACCCAAGGTCACAACGATTTACCCTATGATTGCTTCTAGGAGTTTTACAATACTTAGATAAGTATAACGAGAAGAATGCTCTGGGTACACAGAGAGGGGAGGCATAACACCCCAAGAGATGTTAGAAAAGGCTTTCTAAAAGTTAAGACTTTCCCCACTAGGCTGAGTTCCTCAAAACCGTATCTTTAGAACTTCCTGCAGTACCAGGCATATAGTGGTCTTTCAATAAATGTCTACTCATCAATGAAAGAATGTTCTAAAACTATTTGAGGACCAAGTCTAAAAAAGCACAGATGCAAATACTTGCCTCTTTCCACCCCTGCCACTTCCTACTCTCACTCTGAGAATAAAAAAATACAACTTGGAAACTGCATTTCATTTGGTATTCTCTCCATCACCTGAGGCACAAATATTCAAATGTATCAACATTTTCAATCTATTTAACCATCATCTATCCCTACTCTAAACACCATGACTGAAATATTACTGATTATAATAAATTTCCTATAAGATCTCTCTTCAATCATCTATTACGATACCTGCTATTTAGGGGGCACCTGGATGGCTCCGTTGGTTAAGCGTCTCTCGGTTTCAGCTCAGGTCATGATCTCAGGGTCGTGAGATCAAGCCTTGTGTTGGGCTCAGCATTCAGCATGCAGTCTGCCTGAGATTCTCTCTATCTCTGCCCCTCATGCTCCTGCTTGCTCTCAAATAAATAAATAAATCTTTAAAAAAAAAAAAGATACCTGCTACTTAACGAGAACCTCACTTACTCCACTGTTAAGCTGAGAACATACCTTCCTCAAAAAGAGCCTCACCTCCGGAAGCCACCTAGATCCATCCTCCCATTGCCACTATTTCCTAGTGATTCTTTATTTTACAGAAATAACATAGCCTGATAAGAGGCACCCAACAGAATTAGTAGCTAAGTGGCCAACGAGTTGCTCACCTAAAGGGGAAAAATTAACTTCATTATTAGTTCAGGTTGGTTTACACTCGCCTTGAAAGGTTTTAACTCTGGAACATTACATAAAGTATGAGAAGAACTGGGGAGCCTGGGTGACTCAGTTGGTTAAGTGTCTGCCTTTGGCTCACGTCGTGATCCCAGGGTCCTGGGATGGAGCCCCACACTGGGCTCCCTGCTCAGCGGGGAGTCTGCTTCTCCCTCTCCCTTCCCCTTGCACCTCCCCTGTCCCACCAGGCCTCCCCATGATCTCTCTCTAGCTTGCTCTCATTCTCTCTCAAGTAAATAAATACAATCATTTTTTTAAAAAATAAGGCTTTCTGACATACTCTCTAAAAGCAAAAGAAACCATCAGATTGGCAAAGTCTACAAAGCCACAATAAGTACAAGGCTATGTTAAGTATTGGATAGCATTATGTGGCAACAAATTCTAATTTTTTTGGTGGTGACTTAAAAGAAAAAAGATGATAAAGATCCCATGACAGAGTATATGGGGATTCGACAAGTTCACTGTGCACCGCTTAGCTATTTGTTTTATAAATCCTGGATTTGTGCCAAAAGCATTTTTAAATTATTACCCCGGAAATATTTTGTAAATTCACAACTGGGTCTTTAAAAGCTTCCTTACAATTCATTACCTTTAACTGACAGAGCACCTAAAATCATCTATTCAAGTGAAAGCATTTACTAAGGACCTGCTCATAACAAGCACCCCACACTCATGCAAGTAAACTAGGAAGGACCCTCAAATCCTGGACTTTCACTGAAACACAAGCTTCTATGACTGATTGCAATTTGCAACTACTGACGTGCATATAGGTATTATCTAAAGCAACTTCCAAAAAGCTATATGGTTTAAATAATTAAGGGTAAAGAACTGGAATATTAAAAGTATAAACTGAGACCGTAAACTCATGTCCTGCTTTCTCTTTAGTCAAGAAGTAAGAATCACACAAAGAAACACATTTTTAAATTAATTCTTCATCACCAGACCATATTTTGGTACCTTTCTCATCAGAGGTGACAATCTTATATATTGAAATATTTCTGAAAACTTCCTAACTAGAAACTTAGCAAGCACGGGTCACTAAGACTACTTGTTCATTGATTCAATGGTAGGGTCCCCAGAGAATGGAGTAGAAACCAATGAACCCAACCAGACTCCCTCAACTCTGAGATAAGGTTCCCGGTCAGTCCCCGCCCGCCCCACCCCACCCCCCCCTTCAGCTGAGCATCACTGCCGCAGCTGATATGGATCTGATTTTACAGCTCTCGGAAGTGGAAGGCAGGAGAAAGGTTGAGAAGGCCACTTCCTGGAAGGTGTAAGGTGAGATCAACGACAAAAAAAAAAAAAAAAAAAAAAAAGCTTAAACTTAAATGCGAATCTGATAAAGAACTACATCAGGTGAAAACCCTAGTTCTGCTTGGGATGACAACAGTAACAGCTAACCCTGAGTCCTCACCAGGTGACAGGGACAGTGCACTGCCAGTACCTCTTCACTTAATCCTCCTGATACTCTTCAGAATCAGTTGTATTAAAAGCCTGAGATGATGGTAGGATTAGAACCCAGGCAGCTGGGCTGTTAGGCCCTCAGAATGGACCCTCCCCATGCCCCCAAACCACACCCCCCCCGCCCCAACATCATGAGCCTATTCTGAGTTTTCTCAGGTTTCCCCATTCAAATAAAATCAAGGAAGCCAATACTATGATTAAACTTACTGTAGTTAGTTGCCAAGGAAAACAGAAAAGGTAGGTTTTAAACTCTTAAAAAACAGAGCAAAATCTTAACCACCATGTTGTTTCTACATATAAACTAGTAAACATGCACTGATTAACTGTCAAATAAGCTAATGTTTTTATATTTTCTGAAAAAGAGACAAAGTTAAGAGATAGCTAATAAAAACCTACCAATGGAAAATATCTAACAAAATACCTCCATGGGGTAAGACTACAAATTATAAAGAAACTTTGAAGTGTGTAAAACAGGAAATCTCCTAATTTCACCTGCAGTACTGAAATTTCCCAATAACGCACGAAAACCAGGTTAAAGTGCACATTAATTTAGATGGAAAACAATGAGGTGGAAAAACCAATATTGACTTATACTGTCTCTAGAATTCAATGATGTATAGAAAATCAGAAACACTGAGCTGGTGAAAAAAGGTAGAGAAAAAAATGAAATGACATGATTTGTACGGACCTGCTCTTATTCCAGAAATACCACATCCTATCTACTATAGTGGTATCGTGGTAAATGCATAAGTTCAAATTTCCCTGGGAAGATTATTTTTCTTTGCCACTCTTTCTAACTATAAAAATAGAAATACTGATCCATAACCCCTTTTCCTCAAATCTGAAATTTCAAAAGCTCTGTAAACCAGCTTTTGTTCTGCTTTGTTTTGAAGTTAACAGCAAACTCCTTTGGCAGAAGACTCATTTGTAGCAAAATGTGACCTATATGACAAGGGGGGCTGTTTGTAGTCATTATTCCACTTACGTGTGAATTTTTCTGTATTTCACTACAGAGTCATGTGTTCAATTAAGGGGGATTTGGCCAAAAAGTGCTGAGCGAGGGAGAATACATAATATAAAGCATATACTAAAATATTCTAAACATCCAAAAAGTCATAAATTCTAAAACACGTCTGGCCCCAAGAGTGTTGGATGTGTGACTGCAGACCTGTGCTAATGTAATACCTACTTCTTGGAGTGGTTTGGCTAAATGTAAAATACGAGCACAGTGCCTACGCTTAGCAGGTCCTTTTTAGAAGTCAGGGGCTGCTGCTAGCTTCCTGGACTAATCTGGAGAGCACCAATACCCCTCGAGCCTTTCTGGTGTGGACTGCTGCTTCCTTCTCACCTGAATGGACAGACTTACCTACCAATGCTTAGGTACTCTTAATGAGTACTAGCTTCTACCTCTTACCTTGGACTGTAATATCCCAGGTGCTGCTTTAATGTACATGAAAATAATTATCTTATACTTTAAGTTCATTTAAGCATCTGAGATTGGGACAACTGTATCCAGTACCATGTTTCATAAAAAGAAATCACAGTGCAAAAAACCATTAAAATGTAACTTCATCTTAGGCAGTAAGATTGTAGCAAAAGGTGGTTTTTTTTTTTTTTTTTTTAACTCTACTTTCAAGTAAGAAACTGCATATTACCAGGTACTTTCTATTTAGCCCTTAAGCCTCTCAGGAGGTTACCAGGAAACAGATCCTAAGCACGTCTCCCATTACACTATAGGAAGCTCAGGTTAATGGACTCCAATCCGCTTTTCCTGGGAGATTCACCAAAAGCAACAGCTAAAAAGAATTAAGTCTCTTTTTGCAGTTCATTTTGTCACAGCCGCACCCATGTGAAGACCCCAATGTCGGATCTTTCCAACGTCCTCTCTGCTGTCATACTCCCAACACTATTAAGATCAATATTGACAAGCTACAGAATACTTAGTACAAAACTACAGCAGAAAAGAAACGAACACAATACATTTTGCAATAGTATGGTCAACTTCAGGAGAAGTCACACTATTTTTTTTAAAAAAACCCAAACAAGGGTATTTTATAATCTTAAAAACGCACTTATTGGGGTGCTCGGGTGGCTCGGTCTGTTAGGCATCTGCCTTTGGCTCAGGTCTTGATCCCAAAGTCCTCGGATGGAGTCCTGCGTTGGGCTCCCTGCTCAGCAGGGAGTCTGCTTCTCCCTCTGACCCTGCCCCTTCTTGTGCTCTCTCTCTCTCAAATAAATAAAATCTTTAAAAAAATGCACTTATTAAATAAAAAAAGAATTCCAAACAAAACTGAAAACCTTACAGATCAAAGATTACTTTTTATTTCTGAGCGAAATCCCAGAGTCCATCAATAAGTCATCAAGTTAGTAAGGCCCGAGGTAAGAATATGAACTGCTTTAAAGATTTTCTACAAAATATGGCTCCATTTCAAGGAACATTCGTTATCAAAACAAGAGATTAAGATTTGGATGTACTCTTTGAATGCACTTAACTGTAACCCATGACTTCAGAAAAATTATATACCAGTATCTAAAAACACAATAAACAACTTATTGTCCCAAGCTCTGTAGCAGATGCTTTTCAGCATTTAATCTTCAAACAATACTTTGAGGTCATAATGCCACTTATCTTCTTGGTTATTCAAATATAATATTCCTTTTAAAAAAGAATAAAATTGAAAGATGCTGGATTTTGGGGCGCCTGGGTGGCACAGCGGTTAAGCGTCTGCCTTCGGCTCAGGGCGTGATCCTGGCGTTATGGGATCGAGCCCCACATCAGGCTCCTCTGCTATGAGCCTGCTTCTTCCTCTCCCACTCCCCCTGCTTGTGTTCCCTTTCTCGTTGGCTGTCTCTATCTCTGTCAAATAAATAAATAAAATCTTTAAAAAAAAAAAAAAAAGAAAGATGCTGGATTTTGATTCCATTTTTCCTCCTAAATAATACCAACAGCATGCTCAACAGGACACTTCCGTGCGGCTACCGTGTAAAAGATATATAAAGGGAAATTAAAAACATTAAAATGCAACATAAATGTAAGCCTATAGTAATCATCACGATGACAGGTTATCATGTACTGAATGCCACTATACAGCAGTCACTACACCGGGACTCTTAGAGCATTCGCTCATTGATTTATCAAAGTAGTCTGATGAAGTCACACCTTCTTTTATAAATGGGGAAAATTAAATTCAACCTAAAGTTTCACAAATTGTAACTGGCAGAGCTGGGGTCTGAAACCAAGTTGCTCAGCTACAATCCTTCACTTTTTCAATACCTAACTACCTTTCATTCTTCTCGGAGCTCTGGGCTTCCAAAGTCATCACACTGAACAAAATTTAATGTATGAATTTTTTTTAATGTTTCAAAACTTATAATTAAAAATACACACTGTAATAGTTAATTTTATGTGTCATCTTGGCTACACTATGGTGCCCGAATGTTTGATCAAACACCACTCTACATGTTGCCATGAAGGTATTTTTTGGATGTGGTTAACAGATCAGTAGACTCTGAGCAAAGCAGATGACCCTCCATAACACGGGCGACCTCATCCAATCAGCTGAAAGCATGAAGAACAAAGACTAAAGTTCCCTTAAGATGAAGGAATTTTGCCTCCAAACCCCAACATAGAAATTCTGGCTGAGTTTCCAGCTTTTGGACTCAAGACTGCAATAGAAAGTCTTATCTGAATTTCTGGCCTGCTGACCTATAGATTTCAGGCTTCCCAGTCCCCCACAGTCATGTGAGCCAATTCCTTAAAATAAATTCATACATGTATATATATATATCTCATATACACACACACACATATACAGAGATGTATTTATGCACATATATATTGATTTCTGTACATATATAGGATAAATATATATTTATGTGTATTTATCTCCTATTGGTTCTGTTTCTCTGAAGAACCCTAACTACACATACACTTGGATGTACTGCATATAAAATCTGAACCACCAAATGCACTGATACAGATATGTTAATTTGTTTTTATGTAGACGTTGGAAAAACTCTTCTCCGTCTCTGTGGTGTATCTGAACCTACACATGTGTCTTTAATTAGACTGTTTACAGTTCTGCTTTGTCTTCATGCGAATTTAGCTTTGGGCTTGTCCACTTGTTTAAGATTTTATAAGCACAGGGCGCCTGGGTGGCACAGCAGTTAAGCGTCTGCCTTCGGCTCAGGGCGTGATCCCGGCGTTATACGATCGAGCCCCACATCAGGCTCCTCCACTGGGAGCCTGCTTCTTCCTCTCCCACTCCCCCTATGTTCCCTCTTTCACTGGCTGTCTCTCTCTGTCAAATAAATAAATAAAATCTTTAAAAAAAAAAAAAGATTTTATAAGCACACACACGTCCACTGTCCTTGTGTGTCACACTCAAATGCCAGGGAAAGCCTGAGCATAGCTGCCCACCTCGTGCCTGCACCTGCCACAGTGTAAGAGTCAATCATACGATAATAAAGATGTTGCCAGCTCTGCTTCATAATACCTTAATACAGATTTAAAGTTTTAGGACTTACTGTCTTTTATACTTATAATCTGGCAATAAAAATGTAAGTGCTCTGTCATTCAAAATAATTACTGTATCACAGAATGAACTATATGAGAGGCAAACATTATTTAAAAAAAAAAAAGAACAAGAAGAAAAACACAGCATTGAGGTTGATGGATGAGCATATTATGAAAAGAAAATTAACAGCATTATCTCACAACACCACCCAGGGCAGATTCTAAGCAAGAGCATCCTTCGCATAGGATGAGTTCATTCCACATCTGAAATTGACAAAACTCTTTACAACAATTCACTTTGATGAGACAGATGTGCCTCTGTCTTGCTTGCTTTTGTAACATGTGAGGCAGATTTACAAGTCATTACACTGTGCTATTGAAGGCAATGATAGCAAAGATGTCAGAAGTAGCATGGCTCCTACAAAAGCAACTGCTGAAATATGTCCAAGTGGTCAGTAATAAGCATTAGATGTCAGCATCTTCCAAACAGTAATGGGCAAAGCCATCCAATTTCACTAAGCCATCTTTGAAATGCTCATCTTCCAAGGTTTCTACACCCATATACAACAATTTCAACTTTTTTTTTCATATCTAAGCTTGCTATTTGCTCTGGGGCAATGAGCTGATTTAAAATTTTCTTATGAGATTTTTAAAAATTACTTGTTCGTTGATAAATTCCATGTTTAGCTATCTCTGAAAAAAACATATGCGCATTAACTTGCCTGTCCTGAACAAGCTCTCATCTTACTATAGTAAGGACTGCAAGTAAGTTAGTTTGTACTGAGCATGTAAAACAAAATAAATTTGACTATTACTGAAACTTTGAATGAAAAGCTAACAGTTTTCTGATTTTTTAAGTAACCATGAACACCTTAAAATATTATAAGGTATATTTAAAAACTGTTTTCTGCCAAACAGTGAATAATGAAACCGGATGTGGAAGCATTCACTAACTCCCTGTCTGCTGCTTGCTGCCCACCAGCCATGAACTTAACTGATAAGTAATGTGGGCATCACTAGGTATGATTAATAATTCAACTTTAAAACAAAATTTCCTACTATTTCTCCTTCTAGTTTTCTGGATCAGTGTAATCAGACAGTGCCCTAAAACTGCCAGAAAAACTATTTAAAAAGCAATTTGTTTAAAGATCCACATTGTAATTTTTAGTGCTTTTAACAATAATATTGACACAGGAAAAAACAAGCTATCAGAATTATCACATGACTTTGAATACTTACTTCAACTCTTACGTATCTCACACGTATAGGAATAAGTTATGTTTCAGCCTTCAAGGAGTTTCATCATATAACTCTCAACCTGAAATTTAGTGTGTCAAATAAAATAAATGTATATAACGGAACATTATTCTTATCCTTTTGATGTATCAGGAATTTGATTTCATTGGATAAAGGGTCCTCTTACTAAGAAAGTTTGAGAACTGCTGTATTCAAATGTGCAACGTCAACTGGGCATATTCAAAAAGATGTGGTTTTCCTTCTCCACCACTGCTCGATTACGCACAGTGACACAACTACTCAAATCCTTCATTTCCCTAATAAAGTAAGTTATTAATATTGACTTTACCAGGTATTGGGAGCACTCAACATAACGCATGTGAAGCACCTAGCTCCAAGACGGGCCGAGCAGGCACTCATTGTTCTCCTTCCCTTCAACAAAGAGAGAGGTCAATCAATTAGATGTTATCTTTAAAAAAAAGAAAAAGAAAAGTAAGGTTTTTTTCAATGTACACATTCACAGAACTAAACTGACCTCTGATTAGAATTCCATTTGGCATTTTTCATAATCCATGAGAAAAAGACCTTACAAGAGTATCTCAAAGAAACAGAAAACATCTTTAAAGAAAGAAAGAAAGAAAGAAAAGGGGCCCCCTGGGTGGCTCAGTCGGTTAAGCGTCCAACTCTTGATTTCGGCTCAGGTCATGATCTCAGGGTCTTGAGATCAAGCTCGCGTCGGGCTCAGCAGGGAGTCTGCTTGAGATTCTTTCTCCCTTTCCCTCTGCCTCTCCCCCCCCCAAAATACATTTTAAAATCATGAAAAAAAAAGAAAGGAAGAGAAAATGATTTAGGTACTATTTTCAATAAGCACTCTTGTCAACAACCGAAACTGAATGTCAGGAAGCCATGCTCTAATAAGACAACTATAGGAACATCTTGTAAAAGCCAGAGAACTGACAAATTATTTCCCAAGTTTCCTTCTGGGCCCACAGCCCAGCAGAGATGAACCAGACCAAAACACAAAAACAAAACAAAACTAAAACAAAAATTACTGAAAGAACTTCTGTACCTTTTTGAAAAATCACAGTAGGGAATTTCAGACTAAGGTGGAGTTTTTAGGCGCTGATACCAAAAGACCCAAATGGAGAAAACTTTACTTTTGAAGGGAAGAAGAAAAATAAAAACTCTGGCAAACCAAAATGAGAGAAATCTTAAAGCGAACTAGTTTGCCAGAATTTTGTGGTTCGTTGTTTTAAATGTCTCTCCTCTCACCTTTCTGATTGGCATGACCCCTGATCTCAGCTCTCATTATTGCTGCAATGATCCTAGTACCCTAGGATCCAAACCTCCCCTCATTCCAAATCATCCAGCCACTAGACTAATTTTCTTGAACTCTGCTATGGAACCACGTTACTCCTCTGACAAAAACCTAAAATGGCTCCCGTCCATAGCGCATCTCAATTCTTGTGCTTAGTATTCAAAGCCCTCCAAATGAAGGGATCGTATCTTATCTTTTACACGAGCTTACTTCTCAACACAAACCCTTTCCAATCAAATTGTCTCATTCTTGCCATCAAAATAATGCTAATTTTGCAGCTTTATCTTTGCTCATGCTATTATATCAACTTAGGAAACCTCTAATTAGGATAACTCCTAAACAGTACGGAGGTTCCTCAAGACGTTACGAATAGAGCTACCCTACAACCCAGCAATTGCACTACTAGGTATTTACCCCAAAGACACAGATGTAGCGAAAAGAAGGGACACATGCACCCCAATGTTCATAGCAGCAATGTCCACAATAGCCAAACTGTGAAAGGAGCTGAGATGCCCTTCAATAGACAAGTGGATAAAGAAGATGTGGTTCATATATACGATGGAATATTACTCAGCCATCAGAAAGAACGATTACCCAACATTTGCAGCAACATGGATGGGACTGGAGGAGATTATGCTAAGTGAAATAAGTCAAGCAGAGAAAGACAACTATCATATGGTTTCACTTACATGTGGAACATAAGGAATAGCATGGAGGACATTAGGAGAAGGAAGGGAAAAATGAAGGCGGGGAAATCAGAGGGGGAGACGAACCATGAGAGACTCTGGACTCTGGGAAACAAACTGAGGGTTTCAGAGGGGTGGGGGGATGGGTTAGCCCAGTGATGGGTATTAAGGAGGGGATGTACTGCAGGGAGTGCTGCGTGTTGTGTGCAGGCAATGAATCGTGAAGCACTGCATTGAAGACTAATGATGTTACTGTATGGAGACTAACATATAAAAAAAAAAGATGACTCCTTCCCTCCTTCCTTCCTTCTATCCTTCTGTCCTTCTTTCCTTCACACAAGCATCTAATGAGCATCTACTATGTGTCTGGCACCAATCTAGTGTTAGGCATACAAAAATGACTAAGACCTGGTCCTTGTCCTCAGGGAATGTAATGATTACTTAGTGAGTCAGACATGTAAACAAATCATTAGGACAGTTCAGTAACTGCTGTAACATTGTGTACAGGGTACTATGGAAACACAATACAAGTAGTGATTCACCATAAAGGAAGGTGGGACGGAGAGACCATGGTCTAAGAGACTACACAGAAGAAATGGGAATTGAATTAAGTCTTGAAGGATGACTAATGGGGAGTGGTAGGACAGGTTAAAGGGGCAACTGCTACTCAAGAAAAAAAATGAAAATGCAGACCACGTTCCAGGAACTAACTGCAAGAGATTCAGCATGACGAAAACACAAGAAGTAAAGCTGGAAAGTACGTTCACGTCAGCCTGAACTTTTAGATACGTGATGAGGAGGAGCCAAGGATGATTTTTAAGAGTGACATGACCAGATGTAAAGATTTTAAAGGCATGCTCCTTTCAAGATCAATAAAGCCTTCTTGTGATGGTTAATTTTAGGTGTCAACTTGACTGGGCCATGGGGTGCTCAGATTAAACATGATTTCTAGGTGTGTCCATGAGTGTGTTTCCAGAGGAGATTAGCATTTGAATGTGTGGACTCAGTAAAGCTGGCTGCCCTCCCCCGCGTAGGCAGGCATCACCCAATTCGCTGAGGGCCTGAACAGAAATAGGCAGAGAAAAGAAGAATTCACCATTTTTGCTTCCTGTCTGCCTCCATGAGTTGAGACATCTGTCTTCTGCTGCCCTTGGACTGGGATTTATACCATTGGCTCCCTCGTTCAGACTGGAATGACACCACCAGCTCCCCTGGGTGTCCAGCTTGCAGACAGCAGATCATGGAACTTCTCAGCCTCCAGAACAGCATGAACCAATTCCTCATAATAAATCTCTTTATATGTATATCTGCCATTGGGTCTGTTTCTCCCAAGAGCCCTGAGCAATGTAACTACTACTACAACAATGCTCACATTTCTCTCCGTCCTTCCCTCCCCCGTTAAACTACCAGAACAGTAACAGCGAACATTCTGGAACACCTCCTCGGTCCCATGCACTGTGCCACACACTTCACACCATCATCTCATTTAGCCACTACACCTTGATGATAAAGGAGCTTAGAGAAATTAAGTTCCTTGTCCAAATCTCACACAGCTTGTAAATAGTAGATGCCATTCAAACCTAACTCCAGATCCTATGGTCTCCATCCACAATGTCACACATACTCCTACTCTGAACTGCGCTCTTTTTGTCCTCTCCCTGGTTCCACATCTCTGTGCCCGCTCTCTTCCCTAACTCACGAATTGCTTCAGGACCTGGGTTCCATGCCCACAGCAGCCACAAATCAGGTGTTGCCTTACATTGGGCAAGTCACTTACCCTGTCTATTTTCCTCAGCTGAAATGAAGAATTAGACCAGGTGGTCTCCCAGATCACTTCCATTGTCTCCCACCACACACTTGGGGTTAATACAAACCACAAATGCCAGTATCTAACAGGGCAGGTGGGCTGAGAGGGCCAGGGATGCCATGATCCACCATATGTAACTTATTAATGGTCCCTCTGTCAACATTTCTGCAAAACATCTCTCAAAGCAGGAATCCAAGCCTGAGTTAATAAAATCATCAGCAGTGAAGCCTCCCTTTTCACCTCCAAGCAGGTTTCTTATTCTCCTAACACAGCCTTCTCTAAGCATAGATGCTTTGCTTGTGAAGGCTTGAATCAGAGGCCACTTCATTACCAGGTGATTCTAAGAAAATCACAAGATAAGCAACAGGGTACAGGGAACACAGTAGAAGCAATTACCCACGTGAAACTTCCAGTTATGAGACACATAACAAAAACAGCTTCTGAGGTGCTTGGGTGGCTCAGTCGATTAAGCATCTGCCTTTGGCTCAGGTCGTGATCCCAGGGTCCTGGGATCGAGCCCGCATTGGGTTCCTTGTCCAGTGGGGAGTCTGCTTCTCCCTCTCCCTCTGCCCCTTCCCCCTACTTGTGCTCTGTCTCTTGCTTTCTCTCTCAAATAAATACATAAAAATCTTTAAAAAAATAAAATCTATTAGAGCTATCATTCAAGAAGATCTTTTGAGACTTTATTTTGAGGGAAGAAAACCGTACATGTTATAAAACAGAACCACATATGGGTATTACCTTACTTGAAGAGCCCGTGGGGCTGTGGAGACAGCCCATGGGTCTTACCTTTAACAAACACGCAGGCAGCTTTTTGTTGGTGGCTTTTTGTGAGGTTTTTCTCCTCCATTAATCACCTTCTTTCACCCTCCAGGGAAACCAAGTAGGTGGGCAAAAATTCCTGGAGGTTTTCTGGGAGGTACTTAGAACACCCACACCCACAGACATTAAAAATGCTTCAAGTCTACATCAACAGTCTTAGGAAAGAATTTGGTTAACAAGAAATATGAGTATGAGTAAAGATAAAATATTTATATACTGAGACATGAGAAAATGTTACAGGAAAATGGGAAATGTGTAAGAACTACAAAACTTAAGCCTGAAGTCTTTAACATGTGTTTTCTGATTCATTCACACACCAGATTCCTGAATTACCAAATCCATCATTCTCCACTCCAATGAGTGTTTTCTGGGGACAAAAAAAATCTCAACCTGGCTCTCTATTATTAAAAAAACTGCAGAGAAGATACCTGATAAATTCACACCTGCCAGGCAAATTAAAATAACCACAGAGGAGTCTTCCAAAAAGGAATGCATTCATTTCAAGAAGCAGTCAGACATAAAAATGTAGAGAACCACAAAGCATTTTAAATTCAGTCGCTCCCAGCAGCCCCACGCTGTCACTATGAAATGTAACGACTGACTACATGCAACCACAGAATCAAAAAGGCTTGAGATAAATCCTTAAACTGCCTCTTTAAGTATACTTCCAAGAATTTACTAAATTTAGAACCAAAATGAAGCAGCCAATAGTGACGAACTTTTGGAAAACTACATCACAGACAAAAAAAATAAATGTCCTCCCATGTTCGAGGGTAGGAGAGAGAGCCTCTTTTTAGAAAAGTCAAATATACTCAGTGACATAAACGGACGGTTTATTTTTAGAAAGAGATGAGGTCTGCTATTATTTGCTAAACAAGAGCAAATCCTTCTAAAGATGACTTTCGATTATGACTTAGTTACTTCTTAGGTGTTGAACTGCACATAAAAAATACATGCTATGTTTGGTTAAGGCATATAGTATTTATTTAAGAAGAGAAAATAAGAAACACTTCAATAGACTGAATGAGGGTGATTTATATGTGTATTTCCAGCTTCCCAACCCTGCTAGCTTAGGCTGCAGTTTGACAGCTGCTAAAATTGTTCAATGAATTTCTATACGGTACAGGATGGTCTGGGAAGTTTCTGGAAAGACAGGCAACCTTGACAAACTAGACATCAGCCTGTGTTATAAAATCTGTTTGCCCACCAGAGATGGCTAAGGGAGCGGTAAGGAATGAGAGCTGACCAAATCAAGTACCTGGGAGCATCCAGAAAGCTATGAGGTGGGCACCACTGTGGCTCTGAAATAGAAACATACCTGCCTCTACCAAATACCTTCTCTTGGAGAAGCCAAGGTGAGAACGAGGTGAACACCAATCCGTGCTTCTCTGCATCTGTCTTGTGGGAAAAGAACACCAGCAAGCTAAGAACATTCAGTCCAGGGGCGCCTGGGTGGCTCGGTTGGTTAAGCAACTGCCTTTGGCTCAGGTCATGATCCGGAAGTCCCGGGATCAAGTCCCAGGATCAAGTCCCAGGATCGAGTCCTGCATCGGGCTCCCTGCGCAGCAAGGAGTCTGCTTCTCCCTCTGACCCTTCCCCCGCTCATGCTCTCTCTCTCATCCTCTCTCTCCCAAATAAATTTTAAAAATCTTAAAAAAAAATTCGGTCCTGCTCCAGAATCTTCCTTAGCCCCATGGTTTCTTAACAGCCCAGTAGGCTGGGAGTTCTCCAAAGGCACAGACTCTTTTTTGTAAAGCTCGCCGTTCTCAAAGCTTTGCACATAGTAGGTGCTTAGTGGTTATTATATTATTGATTCCGATTATCAATGCTTATGTTGTGATTTTTAATAAAAATTACTCAAATATTATACCATCTAAATAAAAGAGGTATCACAGGTATCCTGTGAGCACACTCAGATGAGGCTGCACACATGACCTCCTAGGAGATGGAGCCCCCAGTGGTGGGGAGAGCCCTGGTCTAGAAATGGGAAACGTGATTTGGGGCAACCACGATCTCCCCTGGCCTTCAGTTTCTTCAGCTGTAAACCAAGTGTGGTTGCTGAAACGGCTTCTGAGGCCTGGGGGAGGGGGCTGCTGGGAGGGGCTGGTCAAACGCCTGGCGAGTGGTGCTGGGGAGTTCATGAGAGAGGGTGTGATCCACAGGTGGGGATGGCAGCAGCAGAGGAGCCCTCGAGGATGAAGACAGCGCCACTGGTCCAGTGGACAACAAATACACCCCATCTGGGAAGGTCAGGCTGTTCATCTGGGCAGGAAACGGGGATGAGGAGAGAGAGGGGCCCGAGGATGAGGAGCCTTAGGTGTCTGGGAAAAGGCAAAGCAGGCAGAGGGAGGTAAGCGCTGCACTGGCCGCTCTGTATTCACTAATTTAATCCTTACAGTCCCATAAGGGAAGTACTAGGATTCACTTTCTATACCCGAGAAAACGAAGGAATTTTATACCTGGGAGACTTTTCAAAGGCCCCATGGTAACAAGCCGCCAAAGCCAGGCCGGACCACGAGCCCATGCTCTCCCCACTGCACCACACTGTCCAAACACAGCACTGCAGCCACAGAGGGCTGGGCCACGTCCAGTCAGGTCTTGCTAAAGAAAGAAGACTGGCATGTAAAAATATGAAAATATTACTTAATTCCCATTTCCTACCCAAGATCTGCCAATGCAACAGTGTCTATAATACCTAATACACCTTTTAAGAAATGTCCCCAACTAGAGTCTCACTTTAATTAAGCTCGTTAAAAATAATCACTGCTTGTATTTGTGTTTGTGCCAAACACCAGGTAAACACTATGAATGCATTTACTTCATTTAATCCTCACATCAACCCTACCCATAGGTGTCATTATTACCCTACTTTTTCAAATGAGAAAAAGGCTTCAAGGGGCTAAGTCATCCTTAGCAAGTGTCAACAGCACAGCTCAATCAATCACTAGTAAATGGTTAAAAATACCGACCACCACATTTCACAAACAGGTAAAAGACACGGTAATCAGAAAGAGCATGTGCAAGGCTCGCACTAACCAAAGGAATGAGATGGGAGAAGAGAAGGCAACACAACAGAACACAAAGAACAAGGGACCCTGATAACCTGGCCTGTTTCCTCACTGGTAGAAGAGGTTAAATGAAAAAAAAAAAAAAAAAACAAAGTCTCTCAGGTTTGTGGTTCTAGGAGTTCATACACACTCAATGTCCTATCCTCTAATCAGAGCCAAATTTTCTACCCCAGTTATGGGGTCTAGCATACGGTAGACGCTAAATATTTAAAAAAAGCTCAACGGTTATCAAATAAAAGTAAATTTCACGCTAGGAGAAACTTCAGCAGAGATTTACTGTGAGATACACAAGGCAGATGAATCTTGAACCCTTAAGCAACCAAGTCCACTGAAATGTCAATAAAGACCTTACTTATCCCTTACTTATGTTTCATTCTTAACATAATCCCAGAATATCAATATCCTAGGGCAGTGGTACACTGTCACTGCCATTAGAATGCTGGAAATGACACTCAAATTTCAGGGATGAGTTACAAGCACTAACAAGTCCCCAAAAGTTATAAATAGTATAGCTACATTTTATAGAAAGCATTTTATTCTGAGAAGACTCAATCACAGGCCAGGTCAGAGCAGGAGCTCTGCAAAGGGACCCCAGGGCGCACCTGTGGCTCCCCACAGACAAGGTGTGTGGTCTCTTTGCATCTCAGCTTCCTCCTCTGTAAACTAGGAGAGCTTAGCAACCCCCTTGGTGTGCTCTGAAGGTTAAACTTAAGAAAAGCACTCAACACCATGCATAGCACATAATAACTTTTCAGTAAATGTTAGCTGTTAAGTATTGGTACTAATAATGAAGCTAGTGTTATGAATACATCTGAAAATCCACAACTTTAAAATGAAAACTGGAAATGATTACGCTATTTATAGAAAAAAATACAAAAACTAAAACTGCTTTCATAGGCAGTGCCATTACTTTGAGAGAGCATTCCTCAAGCTAGTGATGCTGTCAGAAAAATAAAAAGCAGCATTTGAGCAAAGATCCTTATGTTTCTTCCCAAAAAGAAAATCTACCTTTTATTACATACATTTTGAATTACACAAGAGCTTTACGAAATGTGACTGTTCTTTTTTATTTTATTTTTTTAAGATTTTATTTATTTATTTGAGAGAGAGAGAGAAAGCCAGCGAGAGAGGGAACACAAGCAGGGGGAGTGGGAGAGGAAGAAGCAGGCTCCCAGTGAAGGAGCCTGACGTGGGGCTCGATCCCAGAACGCCCGGATCACGCCCTGAGCCGAAGGCAGATGCTTAACGACTGAGCCACCCAGGCGCCCCAAATGTGACTGTTCTGATCAGATTCATCCACCAATGTGGTCTTTAAAAACACCAATTCTCGGGGCGCCTGGGTGGCACAGTCGTTAAGCGTCTGCCTTCGGCTCAGGGCGTGATCCTGGCGTTCCGGGATCGAGCCCCACATCAGGCTCCTCCGCTGGGAGCCTGCTTCTTCCTCTCCCATTCCCCTGCTGTGTTCCCTCTCTCGCTGGCTGTCTCTCTGCCACATAAATAAATAAAATCTTTAAAAAAAAAAAAAACACCAATTCTCTCGGGGAAGCTGATTAGCCTCAGAATCTAACCCTTACCATTCAAGTCTTTATTATCTGAACACATTTCAAACAATACAGCAGTTTGAAACAAACAAACAAAATGTTCCCAGGTCAAGACCAACATTTAAAAACACTAGAATAAAATATCAGAGCACGATATATGAAACAATGGTAAGATTTGTTTTAAGGAACTTGTTTCAGTTATATGTTCTGACTAGGTGGCGATGGAAAATATGCTTTTTATAATAGGCTACAGTCAAAAATATCTGGGAAAAACTAATTAAAAACAGACAAGGACACCAAGTTCTTCAAGTTTTTAAGCAAATTTTTCGAGTTTTTAGATTTAATGCACTATAAAACCCTAACAAGAGATTTGATTTACAGCATCCTGGTACCATAAATTCAAACAAATAAATTCAGAAATGACTGATCTCTACCCTCCCTGGACAGGAAGCAGAATTACAGAGAACTCCAACCAACACTAGGAAGTACAGCGTATTCATTGTCTAAATCTCCTGCCTCATTTACCTATGTTTGCATAAGGAAAGCCACATGGTTTCAAGACAATGATTCCTTAAGTTTCTAGTCACTAAACCCCTAAAGAACTTTCACGGAGTTTGAGTAAGAGAGAAGAAAACACAAATACAGAAAATAATCCAAATACTTTAATGAACGCTATTATATATTATGAATGAACAACACCTGTAGCTTCAAACTTCTTGTAATCTACCAAGGGATATGAGACAAATACCCAAAACCCAGGCTGACTGTTCTCAAGGTGAGGGACGAAGGACACAAGCAGGAAGAATAAAGAAAAAGGATTTTAAGAAAAAGGAAGCAACTGAAATTAACCTTTTAGAACGAGCAGAATACCAATCGGCATTGTTCGGGAAAGACAGGATGAGGAGTGGAGAGTGGGGTGCCTCTAGAGGGGAGAATAGCAGGGAAAAGGCACGAAAGCGCAGTGAAAAGGTAGCTAGTCAGATACCTGTAGGAGAAGGGTGGGAGTTAGGGCTACAGCGCTGGGCCCACAGCGTCTTGAACAGCAACCAGGGCATGTGTATTTTCTTTGGTAGGCAATGAAAGGGAAGCTTTTTGGTCAAGGGAATGGCCGGAACCTATGGATTGTCTTCTTACAGTTACCCACATTTACAGCTCTCCTTGAGATCATCTTACCAATGGTTCCCTACCCTGTATCCCATGCAGTAGACACAAAAGGATTGGGAACAGAAAAGTCTGCTCTCTGGGACATAAGAGTCCTGTGACAGTAACTTGGTTTGAAACTTCGGCCAAGCTTCAGTTCTCACACAAAAATGCACAGCCTCAGGAGACTTCTGGCTCCTCTCCCACTGCTCTCTAGCTAAAGCTCAGGAGAAGTACAGTGTCTACTGAAAGTTGACAGGTTCTTTTTAAGCAACCACTGTAGGAAGGAATAAAGGTTGATTCCTCTTGGGGAAAAACAGTATAGGCTCCCAACTCAATGCTCTAGACTCAGTAACGGTTCCAATTATCTACTGCTGCATAGCAAGCTACTCTAGAGCCTAGTCACTTACAACTTCCACCATTTTTATAGCTCATGATTTTGAGAGTCAAAAATCGGGGAAGGGCTCGGCAGGGTGATTCACAGGCTCCACACAGTGTTGACTGAAGTTGGCTGAGTTGGTTATGCCCAGTGCCTTGATGGGGATGGACAGGAGGCTGGACACAGCTGGGAACACACCACAGTGCCTGTTCATGTCCTCCCAAGCCTGCCAGTCTTAGGGTGGCTGGACTTCACGATGGCACCTCAGGCTCCTGGAGACCAAGGTGAGAGCTGCCACTCCTCTCAAAGGATAAGCCTAGAACTGGCATATCATCACACCTGCTAGTGCATATTGGGCAAAGCAAACGCACAAAGCACAGGCCAGCTCACACACAAAGGGAGGAGTGACAAAGCATGTGTGGTCATCTTCAATCCAACAAAACCACCAAAATCAGAGCTGCATCGAGGTAGCCATAATTTACTAACTACTGAACACTGGAAATTTCAAAACTCAGGTGAAAAAATTCATTTGACTACCTCACATTAGGAGAGGATGAAAGGGAATTCCTACAGCAATTGATACTCTCAGGCCCTGTTACTTAGAGTTTAAGGATGAACCACTAAAGGCCTTAAAAATATGCATGTGTTTTAATTCAATAATTCCATCTTTAAGAATTTAATATAAAAGAACAAGCAGAAAGGCACATAAAGTTAGGTAAATTTATCAAACCACTATAATAGTCGCAAAGTAGAAGTAATCTTAATTTCTAATAAGAAATGCATTAAATACAGGTAGACAAAAATGTCTTTTAAAAGAAGATTAAGCAACATAATGAAGTTCACATGAAGAGTAAATAGGTAATAAAGTCCTATACAGTGTGATTGAGAGCAACTCTGAAATCTGATGATAAAGATCAATAAGTAGATAATTTTATGTTCACCGGAAACTCTATTTGCAGCACATAGGATGCTAAGTGTATTAGGCAAGAATATTGAATTTGAAAGAATACTGAATAGAAGAAACACATGTAAAATGCCACCCACTACAGATCTTACTACTGATGCCTCTCAAACTCTTTTTATACCCAAGTGAAAAAACAGATAGAAGGGCGCACCTTAGTGGCTCAGTTTGTTAAGCGTCTGACTCTTGGTTTTGGCTCAGGTCATGATCTCAGAGTCTTGGAGTCGAGCCCCACATTGGGCTCCTCCCTCAGCATGGAGTCTGCTTGAGATTCTCTGCCTCTCCAACTCCATCTCCTTCTTCCCCTGCTTGCTCACTCTAAAATAAATAAATAAAATCTTAAAAAAAAAAAAAAAAACAGAAGGGGGCACAAGACTGGCTCAGTTGGAAAAGCATGCTTCGGGATCATGAGTTCTAGCCCGCTACTGGGGATAGAGGTTACTTAAATAAATAGATAAATACGCAAATAATGAATCATGGAACGTTACATCAAAAACTAAGGATATACTGTATGGTGACTAACATAACATAATAAAAAATTATTATTAAAAAATAAATAAAGAGATAAATAAGTACACAAACTTAAAAAAAAATACATATGTGACACAGAAGAGAAAAGGTCCAGAATGATTTCCTTTTTTTAATTTTGCTGAGAATGGGACAGTATGGTGTTTAAGGAGAAAAGAAAGAAATTCCCTCACCAGGAAACAAAAATGTACACAATAAATCAAATTCCAAATTAGAGAAAAGAGCTACAAACAAAAATCAAGAATATAGTATTGACATAACCCTTCAACCCTTCAGAAAAACTTGAAAACTAAGATTACTTTAATCACTGTTAAATATATTTTTTAAAAAGACTCCTGCCACAATTTATTCTAATACTATAATTACAATCAGACCAGTATTAAGGCCTTTCCGTTCCCATACATCTCTTCTATATCTAGGGGGTGATGTACATGCTATTCCACCATGGAAAACGTTAAGATGATATTCACCGCCAAGACCCATTTAAAGAGCAACCATGTACCAAAAAAAGGGGAGAGTTATAAGGAAACGTGGAGAACCTTCTCCAAATGTAGTTTCTATCCTAGGGAGGAAAAACTAGACTAAAAATATCAGCAAACACTTCTGGAGTACACACTAGGCACAAAGAACTATGTTAATCCTGGAGACATAAACAAATTTAAGACATAGTCCCCGCCTAGCATGTCTCCAGTTCGTGAGACATTATATACACCAAAAGTTAATACAAGTTAGTGCTTAGGGAAGTAACATTTGGTATTTTAGAAAGATGGTTTGGCTTCCCTTGTACAAAAGACTGGAGAGGAGAGAAAACATGGAGGGAAGACACAAGTTAGAAGACCACATATATGAAGATAACGCTTTATAGGACCATTCCCAAGCCTACCAGACTCATAACTGCTCTTGTGACACATATTTTGTAATGCCTCCCCTTCATCATCCTAAAATGAAATCCAAAAATTATATAATCGACAACATATATAACTTCTAGGTGGTATGTGTATGTGTGTAGCCCTAACCATAATATAAAGCAGAAATTAAAAGGAAACATACCCATTTCAATAAAGTTCTGGGGATTACTACACTACAAGGCAATAACAAAGCTGTCAGACACTTGCACCTACTTATTTTAACAAAGAAGTATCTTTAAAAGTAGGAATGGATGCCATTCTGTACAAGACATACAGGAAAATGAAGGGGCAGAGGTATGGATGGACATCGCAATAAAACTTGGTGTCAGAAAAAGTAATGACAGACCTGATTTACCCATATGTTTTATGATAAAGAGGAGCATCACATTAACTGAGCAGGTATGACATGTCAGGACAAATCACAGACTGTCAAATGGAGAACATGAGGAAGAATGATATATCTCAGCCAACTTTATCAGCATGTTTCCTTATACAATATTCACTTAATCTTAATCTGCTTTCATTGCTCCATAAGAAAAAACATGTCGGCAGAGTAGACATGTTGGTAACTGCTCATGTGTAGGAAAAGCTGTAAAAGCAAATTTCAAAATACCAACTGAATATTATCAACATTTCTTTACATTTGATATTTTAGGGAAAAAAAGAGGCTATAAAAGAATATACAAATATATACACAGAATCACTCTGATTGTGAGTGCTAGAAATGCAGAGTGATCTACGCGTGAACTGTAAGGGCACCCTGAACAACACAAGAGGCACTTGTGGCTGAGCAATGAGTTTCCTAATTGGTGTACTAACTCATGCTAAGCTCAAAAAATATTTATTTACATAGTAGTATTCATGGGAAATTATGTATAATAAAATTATGTAAAAGAAAACTCTGTGTTTATGTATAAAGACAAAGTTATGTTCTAGGCTCAGATATTTATAGTCGGGTTTTTTAATAGCACAAATGTCCCATGAGAAATCCCAAGTTGGGCAGAATTGGGGCAATTCTTTGTTGTATGGGGCTGCCTCTCCTCCCCTCCCACTTCATACTCCCTGCCTCCTGACCACTAAATGCCCCTAACGAGATAGTACCACACTCCTTTGAAAACCACTTCTGTAGGATTAAGAGGTGAATGACACAGAGGCTTATCTATCCCAAGAACTTAAAAGACTCACATTTATCGTATTGTATATTGTACAAGACAATCTTTCCACAAAGTCCCATACATCCACCATTCCTTGTTTCAAGACCTTTAAATTCAGTCCACTTTTCAGATTTATCAACAACGTCTCAGAGTGTGTTAAGACAGACTTAAAGAGGGGAAAAGAGCTTAAAGTATATGACCCACAGTAACATTATGAAAACCATGAAGACTGGCCTAAAACATCTCAGGAGCTTCCGAAATTTATCAAACTCTGAAATCTAGGATGATTCATTTATGAAGACCAAACCCAGGTCCTTCTGTAAGTGCTTCCTAGAGTTGCCACTGACCCAGTTTGCAGTGTTCTTTAGGGAAACAAATGTACTAATCAATCTTCAGTGAATTTTATAAATAGCAATGTTTTCGTTTTCCCAAATTACCACTTATCATGCCAAAGAGTATGAACAGCAACTAATTTGATAACTGATTTTACCAAAGAGCAATACTTGTATATGACTACATTTAATATTTTAGAGCTATTTTAATACACTAAAACCTATACCCAAAACATATCTTAAAATGGTTTAACTGTAAAAAGTTGGAAATAAAACTAAAAAAAAATTTTTATTAATACATCTCTTTCCAAAAAAAGGAAGTGAGGCAGTTTACAGAAATAAATATTATGCAACAAAATAAAAAATAGCCTCAACAATTACAAAAGAATTGTAACCTAAAATAAAAGTACTTCTCATCTACCAAATTAGCAAAGCTTTTGTAAAATCATAGTACTTTAAGGGGAATGTTTAATAGGAACTTTGTATATAGTTCCAATCAACAAAGAAAAAATAAAAGAGTTAAGAATTGGTAAAGAGGGGGCGCCTGGGTCACAGCGGTTAAGCGCCTGCCTTTGGCTCAGGGCGTGATCCTGGCATTATGGGATCGAGCCCCACATCAGGCTCTTCAGCTATGAGCCTGCTTCTTCCTCTCCTGCTCCCCCTGCTTGTGTTCCCTCTCTCGCTGGCTGTCTCTATCTCTGTCAAATAAATAAAAAAATCTTTAAAAAAAAAAAAAGAATTGGTAAAGAGAAATAAAATTGTCATTATTTACAAACAATGATTGTCTGCATATAAAAATGAAAGAATCTAAAGACAAATCATTAGCATAAGAGAATTAAACAAGTGGTAATAAGATTAATATACAAACACCAAACACATTTTTATATACCAGCAACAGAGTTAGAAAAAGTAATTTAGAAAAAATTTTAATTGCAACAAAAAATAAAATATACAGGAATAAATCTAACAAAACAAAGCAAGGCTCATGGAGATAGAATTATAAAACATTACGGAATTCAAAAAGAAGGCCTAAATTATACTATGTTCATGGATATACTCAATGTTATCAAGGTGTCAATTCAACCCAAAAGAATGTATAAAGTCAATGCAATTTCAATCAAGATCCAAATAGAGGGGCGCCTGCGTGGCACAGAGGTTAAGCATCTGCCTTCGGCTCAGGGCGTGATCCCAGCGTCATGGGATCGAGCCCCACATCAGGCTCCTCCGCTATAAGCCTGCTTCTTCCTCTCCCACTCCCCCTGCTTGTGTTCCCTCTCTCGATGGCTGTCTCTATCTCCGTCGAATAAATAAATAAAATCTTAAAAAAAAAAAAGATCTAAATAGAGGTCAGTGAGGAACTTGACAACCTGATTCTAAAATTTGCATGAGAGAGCAAGGGCCCAAAGACAGCTAGAATATTTGTAAAAAAGAAAAATAAGTTTAAAAGGCACTAGCCCTAAGAAATAAAGACAACACTCAAATGAATTTCAGGTGAATTAAGAACTTAAATGTAAAAGGCAAATTCAATAAAATATAGGAAAGATTTCTTCCATAAGACACATAATTACCAGAGAAAATATTGATATATTCAATCACACTAAAATAAAGAAATTCTGTCTAAAAGACATTACAGAGAAAATAAAAAGACAATACGGACAATATGTAGCTGATAAAGGATTAGTATCCAGAATATATGAAGAATTCTACAAATCAGTAAGAAAAATGGTCAAAAAATGTGAAGAGACATTTTCCAGGAGAGGAAATATGAAAGACTAATAAACACAGGAAAAGATATTTACCCTTATAAATAAAACCACTACGAGAAATAACTTTACATCACCAAATAGGTAAAATTTACAAATTCTCACACACCAAATGTTGATCAACAGCCTACTAACCCTGCTAGTGAGCATCTAAACCAGCACAATGACTCTGGAATACAATCTGCATTATCTCATAAAACTGAAGATACTCTTCATGACCCACCAACTCAGTTAAGGAGATTCTTGCACGAAAGCATCAGGAGACATGCGTGAGAATGCTCACAGAACATTATTCATAATAACAACAAAAAGGTCCATCAGCAGGATAATCAATAAATTAGCTCTAGTATAATCACTTAATAAAATGCCCCCCAGGAATGAAAATGAATGAATTACAACTACACTTTGGAAATGCACTGAGACAAAATAGCAAGTTGCACATGACTACATATACCATTTTTATTGTCTAGGGACGATAAAACTACTTTCTTTTAAAAGAAGGAAAATAAAACAATGTCAAGGGTAGTGGATACCTAGGGTCGGGGGTCTAAGTTGGATAGAAATGCTTCTAGAGTTACTGATCCACTCCATAGAAAGGCTTTCACTTCTATTCCGGATTTCTGTGCACTAAAACAGAATTATCTGCTGCACGATGTAGTTTTCTATTTTAACTAGTATTTTCCTATAGACACAAAACATCATTTCATACTAATCAGCAGCTGACCGTATGTATTTCAAAGCAAAACAAACAAACAAACAAACAAACAAAAAACTCCAAAGATGATTCCATTTATCACTGGTGAGTGCTTGAGAACCACTAGGCCAGGTGACAACAGGGTTTCCTACCTAAAGGAAGAGTCCCTAGGTTCACTAACAATCAGTATTAAGTATTTAAAAGAGAAGTTTAACATTGTAATAACCTTCAAAAGACGTGAAGAAAGAATTTAAACACCTACTTTACAGGACTTTGTATTTGGTGAAACAGAAACTCTTAAAGTCTCAGTCTGAGAAACTCTGCTATTCTAAAAAAAGAAAGGTATTTAACTTGGCATCGTGGATCCTGGAAAGGAAGAGGAGGCTTCTTAAAATGAAACAATTTTATGGTTGGTTTCAGCTATGTTCCTGTTCTTGAAAGAAAGTTCATCAGAACAAATGGACAGGTCTTCTATTATTATTGTCCACACAGGATATCTTAAATTTTGAGAAAACAGCTCTGTGGTCTTTCTTCAAAGATTAGTAAACACAACTCTTTCAAACACTCTTCCAAAGCCATGGTCTCCCAAAGAGCATTCAAACACCTATGAGTTCACGAGTCAAGCACTTAGCTCTAAGTTGCTGACCTCACGGTTTAAAATATAGCTCCTGCCCCCAATGAGCTGATATGAAGAAACAAAATACACATTAACAAGATTCCAGAACAAGGTGGTACGCTCAACTGATCACTGAGTGGTACAATATGTATTGTTGTATCACACTTCTAGAATGCTGAAATGAACTTAGAGAGAAGGCAATTTCCCTCCAAAAGAAACTGGAATGATAAAACCCAGAGGACAATGGGAGATATTTTAGAGCAAAGGACTCTGAGTAGATAAAGACAATGAGTTTGACTAAGGAAAAAGAAAAAAAAAAAAAGATTTCAATTCAAGGACACCACAAGCTTTGAGAAAGTGAAAACCATGCTAGAGAACTCTAAAGGCAAAAGCAGTCATTTGTAACCATTTATACAGTCACCCTCAACATAACTGATTTTTTAAGATTATTAGAGAGAGAGAGCACTCGAACACAAGAGGGGGGGGGTGGCGAGGGAGAGAGAGAGAGGCACAGCCTCCCCGCTGAGCAGGGAGCCCAACTCGGCTCCATCCCAGGACCCTGAGATCACGACCTGAGCCGAAGGCAGACACTTAACCAACTGAGCCACCCAGGCCGTCACAACATGAGTGATTCTTTAAAGATTCCTAGAGATACCAATTTCTTACTGATTTAAAACACCTGAACAGAAAGAAAAACGTTCTGCTAAGGAGTAGGTAGACAGGGAGAGAGTAAGGACACAGACATGAAAATCATCTGCTTCTGAGAACAAGAAGAATATCAGAATTAACTTCCATTTTTCAAGAAGTATCTCAAATGAAATGGCTTTAATGTAGCCAGGTTCCTAACAAAACTGCACACAGGCACCGGGGATGAAACTGAATTTTTACACAAAACAATCAAAACCAAAAAATGAACTAACGCCAACAGAGGAAAAGGCTTTAGTTTTTAAATTCGTAATTTTTTGGTTAGTATTCAACCACTACTCCTTTTTAAAAATATTTACGTAATGCCATAGTTGTACTTCTAAATATTCTTACCATAATTTAGTATAATAACCCATCCACTCAAATTGTCTTAGAATAAATCTGTTCAAATTCATCCTCTCAATGAAATAAAAGTTCCTATTAAATGGACTTTTATTCACTTATTTAAATAACAAATTTGTCATATCCCTATTGCATGCCAAATTTTTACAGTCTTTAGTAATTATCATTCTCTGTAAAAAGGGATATACTTTATATAATCAAATGTGATGCAAGTCCATAATCCTTTATTTCTGAAAATATTCAGAAATCCTAAACGGCAAAGCATTTTCATAACATCTGACAACAAAACGCAGACTGAACTAGTGTGAGGCCATTACACTCTTTAATCACCCTAAAGCATGAAAACGTTTCACTGAAGAAACTCAAGTTTCTGACTGGGGGTACTGCTGCAGGTGTTACAGAATACAGATGCATTCGACAAAATTTACTGTGATTCCCTAAGTCAAGTGCCGAGCTCTAAGTCGCTGACCTAATTAGTGGTTAAAACTCAGTTCCTGACCTCGATGAGCACATACTGAAGAAAAAGATAAATACACATTTAAAAAGATTTCAGAACAAAACGGAATGTTCAAATGACCAAAAAGTGGTACAAACAACAGGCGCTGTTTTATCATTTCTGGAATTCTCATACCTAAGACACATCTGGATTTTAAAACAGCTTTGATTCATCCATCACAGCTGAAGGTAAACACACATGCTCAGTAAGGTCGAGTAAACCAAGACTTAATGACCCTGCCTGGGACGTGCTCCTCCAAGACGGATGGGATAAAGCGCCCACTAGGCAAAGTGCATTCAGCACCAACACAGTGAGAGCTCAGTGCCGAGAGGGGAGCACGGGAATGACAACTGGTGACGTCCCGGAATAAAAGAATTCTGCAAAGGTGGGGTGTGAGGGCTGCACACTGGGAAGAGCAGAATGAGGGTGCACCCCCTTTCTTCGCGCGTCTTCTCCTGAAGACCCAGAGGATGAGGGTCCACAAAGAGCGTGTCTGCTAGATTTTCTAGATCCTCCAAAGAAGGTGCTTCAGGAAGACCGAAACTTGGGAGAGCACGCCGCAGTGCCGGAGCGGCAGCTACAGCACCACCAGCGGCCAAAATCCGTTCTCCCTCCCCCAGAGCACAGCGGATCCGAGGCTGGCGTCGAGGCTGCCCCGCTGCACTGCATTCTCCAGCCTCCACTGTGTGGATGCGGTGGCCAGGTGCCTAAATGCTCTCCGGTGGCAGATGATACAATCATGTATGCCGCTTTCAGGTCTCGGTCTTAAGAATTACGGGGCACTTGGGTGGCTCAGTGGGTTAAGCATCTGACTCTTGATTTCAGCTCAGGTCATGATTTCAGGGTTGTGAGATCAAGCCTCATATCGAGATTGACACTGGGTGTGGAGCCTGCTTAGGATTCTCTCTCTCCCTTTCCCCCCGCCCCGTCCCTCCTGTCTCAAAAATTTTAAAAAAATTAAAAATTAAAATAAATTAAAAAAAAAAGAATTAGGCATCCTCCATTCAGCAGCGTCCTCCCATCTGGAACAGAGAGGTGCCTGTCACCCAACTTCAACCACACCACACACACAAGGACAACACCCTAAGGGACGGCGGATCATGAAGATAAAAGGACCCTGGGTCCCAGGACGTCTGTATGGATCACAGCTACCCTGCTGCCCACTTCCCTCAGGACTACCACCTGAGACAGAAGGAAACTTCAATGTTTCTGAACTACTTTATTGTGGGGCTCTTTGCTCCTGTGCCTTAGTCCTTACCTAACACTGCTGCTGAGGAAGCTACACCACGGACGAACCATGCCACTCCACCTGTGCAATTTCAAGAGCCCTATGGAAAAGGCAAACTCCATCTCAGGATAATCTAAACAAAACTGCCATTTCTCAGCCTCATCTGCATTTTGTGGCCATAGCCTCACAGAAATAGGAATTCATTCATTCGGCAAACTTTTGAGCCATCTACTACTATATAAAAGGTAGTATGTTCCACACTAGGATACAAATGTCAATGGGAAAAAGAGAGCAAATGAAACCCTCCCCAGGTCAGCTCCTCCATACTGCATGCTTTTCACCCAGAAGGCAAGCTCTAGGTCATCTCTGCCCTGTCCCCAGCACTCCGCGGTGCCGTTCACGTAACAGGCGCTCAGTAAGTAGTTGTTAGGTGAATGAATTAAGAAATTAATAAATGAGTCCTGTCCTCAATGAACTCAGTCTAACAGGGGAAACAGAGAAAACAAAGTAGTACCCCATACCTCACGGGCACGCACAATGTTCACGGATTTTAGAAATGAATGCATCAAACGACGTAACGCAAGTGCCGTGGAGGGGCGGGAGGCATTAGAAACGAGCACAGTCTTCCTAGCGAAGCTGAAATTTGCCATGAGTTCTAAAGAACAATGAGAAGGTAGCCAAATAAACCAAAAAAAAAAAAAAAAAAAAAAGTAAGGCATCAAGGAAAGACGAGGCACCCACGCTGCGTGACCATGTTCACGAGGACCGGAACCAACGGCAGCGTTCCAGTCATTCAATGAACACAGCTAGTACTCCTCGACTACTACGGCTCCCCTTAATTAAGCCTACAGCTGAATTCTTCCTCTAGTGTTTGCACCACCCCACTTGCCTAATGTGAACTGCTGTACAAATTGTCATTTTTAATCTAAAAATCAGGACTTACTGAACTCATTCTAAAAAGCCCTCTACCATACAATCAAGGAATCTCAAGGTTGATAGGACTCAGAAAGGTCACTGGACAAATGTTCTGGGAAGTCACGTACCCTGATCAGCTATAATCAGATCTCCTCTGCAGGCGCTCGGGATTTTTATCCTGCTCCTACGGCATGTCTGGTTTTGCCTCAGAGGATATTTGTTGACGTACACATTCTTGCTCTCCCACTAGACAGCATGCTCTTCATGCGGCATCCACATTCTTCCGTATCTCATATTCCTCCCGTGCTCAATAATCAAAGGCTTGGCACGAAAACATCTTTTCATTCAACCCCATCAGCTCTGGCAGCCCCTGTCAAGTTCCATCTACCTGTTTCTGGGCGCAGACCCATCGCCCCTTTCAGTAAAGATGAGTTGTTGCACCTTCCTTCCTAGGACCCACAGCCATCCCCACGGGTAGAGCTACCTTCCTGCTTTTAATGCCAATAATGCCACATTACTTCTTTTTTCGCCTCCATTTCTATTTTGGATTAGGGCTTAATCCTCTAAGCATTAAAAAAAAAAAAAAAAAGGAATAAGTTCCAAATAAACCATCCCATTTGTAGGGTGCAGAATGTCTGTATCTCAGAAATTGTCAGATGTTTCCTGGCAGATGTTTTAAGCCTGGAATCATCAATGGCCTTTCCAGTTCCATCTTTTGTTCCTCTGACAAGGTTACTGTGCTTCCTTGAGACTTCCTGTTTGAATAACCACACACTTGGGTGTTCAAACTCCCATGTGTTCATTATTCACCATAAAAGGGACCTGAGGAAGTAACCAGGCAGTTGAACACAAAATGATGTATGAACAAAAACAGCTGTGTGTTAGCAAGATGGACAAAAAGACAGCAGGGATCGAGGCACCGCTGTGAATTTCAAAAACAAGGTCTATTTAGTCAGGCATGGTGAAAAGTCTGCTGATTCAGAGCATTAGTGACCCGTGTCATAATTTAAAATCACTAGAGATGTGAATAAGTCTGTTTTCAGTTACTACTTCCAGAGTCTCACCCCCACCACCACCCTTCCCAACAATCTCCCTCTCGTGGGAACAAAGCTGCCTCTCCTTTCCCTCACAGAAATGGCAGTACCAACTCAAAATATTTCATGCAAAAAAATTAATACCTATTTTATTTCCCAAACCAAAAAGCAGATCCCCCCCTGCCCCAAGGGACTTTTCTATAAAAACACAGGAAAGCACAGATATAGGTACACATAGGAAAACACAAACAGCAGCACAGAAAACAAGCCTACATTCTCCAAACATCTGGAAAGTAGGTTAACTTCCAGAATCAGTCCATCTTTTGGTACCCTGAATTCACCATCCGTGTCTCGTGCCAGGATGTAAGAGCCTTAAAGTGGACATAAGTTTAAAACCAAAACTTTATTAGAATGGCCATAAAACTGAATGACCCCAATTCCACCAGGAGTTGATGCTCACTTATTTCTTGGCATGTGGCAAGAATGCTGCAAACAGCAGTAAACAAACCAGCTTGAGCCTCTAAAGCAATCCTGATAAAGTAAACAAATTTTATTACAGCTGTATTACAGATGTTCCCAGAAACTTTCATAATCTAGTAGAGTTCTACAAATTTGGTCTTTACCAGACTTTCTATCCCATGAACTTATCTAAAATATTCGCTATAAATTCAAAACTCTGTATAGAGCCACTCTAAAAGTTAATCCTGGACACTCAATCCCACAGAACACGACCCTTTTTCCATGAAAGGCAATCATATGACCAAAGCAATTAAAGCACACAATTGTTCTTTTGGTTTCCAACTGCCCTCTCTCCTCACTCCCCCCCCCCAGCCGCCCACCCCCTGCCAAGGATACTCATCTCTACCAGATCATGATCTGGCATTAAAACAGAAATAATCTCAAAATTTAGTGACACCAAAACAACAGAGGTCAGCAGTCCTATCAGAATAAGGCCCATGACAAGCAGGAGCCACTGGGATAGGGGGCACAGCACGGACGCACAGGTGGACAGACTGCAAAACCAAGGCAACCACACCCTCACGTGAAATTCCACGTCTGGATCGAATCATTTTACATTGCCAAGTTATTCTCATTTATTCCTCAGTAGTTTTTGATCATAAAATGATCTCTGATCTTGAGAACATCTGGGCAGACCATTCTTCCCTCTAATCAGTTTTTGTGCTGCCAGAGCAGGAAAATACCACCTCCCAGTCCCACCAAAGCACAGAAAGCCTTTACGCTAAGAGCTGTTCAACTCATTTTCATCAAGGTATCACTACCCCCTCTTCAAAAACGGTGAAGCTCTTCTCTTGGAAATAGAATCCTTTCATTCTCCTTGAAGAAAATTGATGGAAAAGCTTTGAGGGAAATACTTATGCTTCTATATTTTACCAACTGGCAAAAAAAAAAGGGGGGGTACATTTTAAGCCCAACACTCAGCCCTCAAGTGTAGCAATGGTACCATCCCACCCACCCGCCCATAAGAAAGGAGCATGCACATTTAAAAATGATTAGTCACTAGGATGTGATGATGTAACCACATGTATCACAGAAAACACAATGTGTACTGAGCAGGTCTGTAAAAAGGCAGAAAAGTTAAGACTCTGATTCAGTAATATATATTTACTTATTTATTTATTTATTTATGATTCAGTAATATTTAAAATGTAATCAGTCAACTCACACCTGTAAAGAAAAACCAATCCTAGAATCTCGAGTTCAAGAAGTGGAGATCGTATGTAGTGAGGGAGCAGCACAGAATACAAAACAAGTGGGAACTATGACCTCTCCTTCAGTGATGAAGCAAAAAAAAAAAATTAGGTATCTAAGAATCCCGATTGAACCTTAGCTCAGCATGCTCTGGAGAAACTCAGGAGATATAAGTTGAATAAAGGATAGATATACAGAGAAGATACATGAATTAAATAGGCCATTATAGATTTACAAATTACCACATACAGAAATTAATGTGAAGGGAGTCCCTTCTGAGCCTGAAAGAAACCTCCTAGGACCACAGTAGTGACGTAACAATCAATCAGTAAAAGGTTGGCTAGACCTATTTAGCTGGCAAACTTGAACAACAAAAGAGCCACCACGCTGGGCGCCTGGGTGGCTCAGTTGGTTAAGCATGTCTTCGGCTCAGGCCCTGATCTCAGGGTCATGGGATCGAGACCTGCATCGTTTCTCCCTCTCCCTCTGCCCTTAACCCCCACTAGTGTGCATGTGTGCTCTGTCAAATAAATAAATAAAATCTTAAAAAAAAAAAAAAGCCACTATGTAAGAGTTAGAATTTATTTGGAGCAGAATGGAAATGAAATCCAACTTGGAGATGGACCTGGCAGCCTTATCTTTAAGGATGTCAGATAAAGTAAGCAACTGAACTAAATTCAGCAGTTCTCAACTAGAAAAGAGCCATGGATAAGGCAGAAAGGAGATAAGGTAGCACTCCCCTGACCACCCTTCAGGAAATGGGGTATATGGTACACTTTTCCTATCAGTAGACACTGACAAAACCCAGGCTCTCATTCTGAAATTCAATAAATTCCTTAGAAATGCCTAGAAGAATTAACAGCTTAATATTATAAAACT
>NW_024424452.1:86566855-86637600 GCF_017311325.1 Ursus maritimus
GCCATAAAACTGAATGACCCCAATTCCACCAGGAGTTGATGCTCACTTATTTCTTGGCATGTGGCAAGAATGCTGCAAACAGCAGTAAACAAACCAGCTTGAGCCTCTAAAGCAATCCTGATAAAGTAAACAAATTTTATTACAGCTGTATTACAGATGTTCCCAGAAACTTTCATAATCTAGTAGAGTTCTACAAATTTGGTCTTTACCAGACTTTCTATCCCATGAACTTATCTAAAATATTCGCTATAAATTCAAAACTCTGTATAGAGCCACTCTAAAAGTTAATCCTGGACACTCAATCCCACAGAACACGACCCTTTTTCCATGAAAGGCAATCATATGACCAAAGCAATTAAAGCACACAATTGTTCTTTTGGTTTCCAACTGCCCTCTCTCCTCACTCCCCCCCCCCAGCCGCCCACCCCCTGCCAAGGATACTCATCTCTACCAGATCATGATCTGGCATTAAAACAGAAATAATCTCAAAATTTAGTGACACCAAAACAACAGAGGTCAGCAGTCCTATCAGAATAAGGCCCATGACAAGCAGGAGCCACTGGGATAGGGGGCACAGCACGGACGCACAGGTGGACAGACTGCAAAACCAAGGCAACCACACCCTCACGTGAAATTCCACGTCTGGATCGAATCATTTTACATTGCCAAGTTATTCTCATTTATTCCTCAGTAGTTTTTGATCATAAAATGATCTCTGATCTTGAGAACATCTGGGCAGACCATTCTTCCCTCTAATCAGTTTTTGTGCTGCCAGAGCAGGAAAATACCACCTCCCAGTCCCACCAAAGCACAGAAAGCCTTTACGCTAAGAGCTGTTCAACTCATTTTCATCAAGGTATCACTACCCCCTCTTCAAAAACGGTGAAGCTCTTCTCTTGGAAATAGAATCCTTTCATTCTCCTTGAAGAAAATTGATGGAAAAGCTTTGAGGGAAATACTTATGCTTCTATATTTTACCAACTGGCAAAAAAAAAAGGGGGGGTACATTTTAAGCCCAACACTCAGCCCTCAAGTGTAGCAATGGTACCATCCCACCCACCCGCCCATAAGAAAGGAGCATGCACATTTAAAAATGATTAGTCACTAGGATGTGATGATGTAACCACATGTATCACAGAAAACACAATGTGTACTGAGCAGGTCTGTAAAAAGGCAGAAAAGTTAAGACTCTGATTCAGTAATATATATTTACTTATTTATTTATTTATTTATGATTCAGTAATATTTAAAATGTAATCAGTCAACTCACACCTGTAAAGAAAAACCAATCCTAGAATCTCGAGTTCAAGAAGTGGAGATCGTATGTAGTGAGGGAGCAGCACAGAATACAAAACAAGTGGGAACTATGACCTCTCCTTCAGTGATGAAGCAAAAAAAAAAAATTAGGTATCTAAGAATCCCGATTGAACCTTAGCTCAGCATGCTCTGGAGAAACTCAGGAGATATAAGTTGAATAAAGGATAGATATACAGAGAAGATACATGAATTAAATAGGCCATTATAGATTTACAAATTACCACATACAGAAATTAATGTGAAGGGAGTCCCTTCTGAGCCTGAAAGAAACCTCCTAGGACCACAGTAGTGACGTAACAATCAATCAGTAAAAGGTTGGCTAGACCTATTTAGCTGGCAAACTTGAACAACAAAAGAGCCACCACGCTGGGCGCCTGGGTGGCTCAGTTGGTTAAGCATGTCTTCGGCTCAGGCCCTGATCTCAGGGTCATGGGATCGAGACCTGCATCGTTTCTCCCTCTCCCTCTGCCCTTAACCCCCACTAGTGTGCATGTGTGCTCTGTCAAATAAATAAATAAAATCTTAAAAAAAAAAAAAAGCCACTATGTAAGAGTTAGAATTTATTTGGAGCAGAATGGAAATGAAATCCAACTTGGAGATGGACCTGGCAGCCTTATCTTTAAGGATGTCAGATAAAGTAAGCAACTGAACTAAATTCAGCAGTTCTCAACTAGAAAAGAGCCATGGATAAGGCAGAAAGGAGATAAGGTAGCACTCCCCTGACCACCCTTCAGGAAATGGGGTATATGGTACACTTTTCCTATCAGTAGACACTGACAAAACCCAGGCTCTCATTCTGAAATTCAATAAATTCCTTAGAAATGCCTAGAAGAATTAACAGCTTAATATTATAAAACTAGCGTACGTACCCCAAACCTAAAATTCTTCCATTGCCAACAATCCTCTGTTCTTCGCAAACAAGCGCAAAGCCCTCTGTAAAAGCAGCAATCCAAATCCAGAGCCCCTCAAGCAGAGGTCTCTCAGAGAAACCTTTGGTTTGGTCTACTTTCATCTCACCCCTCAATGAAAGGTCTTTCTATAGTTCTCTACCACTCTTGAGGTCTGTTCTAACACGGGAGACTAGGAAGAGCATAACCTATCCACAACAAGTCTAGAGTGCAACCTAAACTCAGCATGTGACTTCTCTGAGGTCACGGTCATCTTAACGTGATTATTCCATGGGGGGTAACAACGGTTCTCGACTGTTTTTGAGGATTCAAAAAGGTGTGAAGGGGTACTCTCCATGAAAGGTGATTTACTTTCTTTTGTCCCCTAATTTTCAGGATCCTTGTCTTCTCAGAACTCATCATGCATGTCTCCACTACTCCACGGAAAGCAAATAATGCCTTCACCATTATCTAGTTACTTTTAAATCTTTAGTTAAACAACACATCCTCCTGGAAAGTTCTCCATTCCCAACCGCTATTTTTCTTCAAGACCCAAGAAGCTCTTCCTGGCTAACTTCAATCTATACTCTTCAAAGTGTCACAGGTATTCCTTCTGCACTTTAGAGTTTCAACTGAATTATTTTTATTATGCTTATATTCTCTCATTGATTCCCTCTGCATGAATGTTTTTATCTCATCTCCTCAAACACATTACAAATTACCTGAAGGTAGAGTGTTTCAACATCTGTTGTTACCCACACATCGCCTATTACAACAGCCATAAATGAAGGATTTTCCCACCAGGGTCACCTTATTTACAGAAGACCTTTGCCCACTAACTAATGAGATTTACAATCCAATAAGCTCATCTCATTTTGGTAGGTAGCTCTTTTCACTTACTTGGAAATACTTCACAAAATTTCATAAACTTCTCTAAGAAAGCCGCACAATTAAAGCTTCAGACTTACTATTCTGAAAGGTTCAATGAGAGGAAGCCACTACTCAGTACATGTCAAAGGAAAAAAGATGGGGTCTTCACACATTATAAGTAATTTATGAACATTTAGATTTCACCACAGAAATTAAATAGTAAGTTATATTAAAAACCAGATAGCGTAACCAAAGCACAAGCCATGTAGACATGCTTAGAGGATTCTCTGAACCTGCAGCAAAACCTGCAAACCTACGATTTTACCACTTCAGACCACAAAAGCATCCACCAAAACCACTACCTGCTTAAAGGTACGTGAGAAGAGCAAAGACACATGGGCGCTCGTCCCGCACCCTTCCCCACACTCCACTTCCTGAGACTTTCCACGAAGCTCACCTGAATGCTTTTCTGAAAGCCACTCTGCAGGTGCTTCAATTAAAACCATTTGTCCACTCACCCAAGAAACATCTGTTAACACCTATTAATGCCAGCAACTGCTGGAAGAGAATAGAAACACAGTCAGAGGAACAGATCTTAGGTGATTAAGCCTCAGATTCTGCGCTCAACTATTTTAAGCCAAAATCATACCAGAAACAAACAAAACCACCCATATATTCGTTTCTATAACTGACTGAAAAGTTTAATTTTTTTTTAATTTGAGGAATAATTTACACACAATGAAATGCACAAATATCAAAGGGACAGCTCTGAACGTGTACGTACCTACGCACCTATGTAACCTCCTCCCAAACCAAGACCTAGAACGTAAAGTCAGAACTATACGGGAGCCTAAAGACTGGTCATTAACCGTATCTCTGAAAACACTGACAGGCGCCTCTGTGGTCACTGTCACAGAGAATCATTTCGGTTAGCAGAAACCTTCACATACTCTGTGATTTAGCATCACAAGACAAAATTCACTGAGTCCCTAACTCTATACAAGACCATTTGCATTTTTTTATTTTAAGAATTTTTTTTTAAATGTGAAAGAGGCTGATTCTGGATTAATATTTCCAAGAACTTTCAAAACAAAAAGATAAAATAACAAAAATCCAAAGACAACGATATAACAAAAAGTCCACGTTGCCTTCAATATAACAGGAAGCGGCCACACAGTTGGAAACAAAGAGTGAAAGAAGGGAGCCCAGGGAATATAACTCCTGAAGTTTTAAAAAGAAATCATGTCAATCCCCTAATTCATCTCCCAGCCTTGCCACAGGGTTCTCCTCCCACAAGAGATCTGAGAGCCCCATTGTCTAAGAAAGAGATAAGTCTGCTTTATTTTAATTCATGAATATGTAGCTTCATAGGGCACCAGGCTGACTGGGCCCAGTTATTTTAGGATGGCCTCCTGGAAGAGCCCATGGAAAGAAAAGCAGATAGACTTAATGAGTGTCCCCACAGTCTGGCACAATACTCTAAAACCTCAGAGACAGTTCTATAAATGCATTTTCTGGTAACCCCTTTTAGCAAGACTTCAATTTTAGGCCCTAATGAGCAAGCATCTAACTTTATCATTTTATAAGAAAGGAGATGCTTGCAAATCCTAGCAAGGCCCTCTTTACCAATCTAAAAGCAAGCAACTTAAGCAAGATAATAGAACGAGCACACAGTCATCTTGGAACTTTACCCTTTGAAACTGACAATTTAAGATAAGAGACAGATTAATCCCTTATTTTTAAAAATCTTCTCAGGAATTTCGGGCAGTAAAAATAAACAAACAGCTCTGCTCTGAGCTTTGACACTTTTCCCTGAAACTCAAACAGAACAGGGGGTAGAGCTGTCAATTAGGTACAGCTGGAAACAAGGAACAAGTAGAGAAGAATCTGTTGGTTCTGCGCCTGTCAACTCTAGGTAAGTAAGTGATGACTGTCCATCTGCCTAACGACTAGAACGTGGTTCTTTACTAGCCTGCAGGGAAGGGTCCCTCAGTATGCCTGTCTTCTGACTGTACCCCAATGAATCAAACTAAAAACGATGCCACACACAATAAGCACATAAGACATGTCACTGTCACTTTTGCCCACAACCGCTCTTTAAGATACACAGACGTGAGCGGAGGTTTTATTTTTTTTTTAAGACTTTTTATTTATTTATTTGACAGAGAGAGACAGCCAGCGAGAGAGGGAACACAAGCAGGGGGAGTGGGAGAGGAAGAAGCAGGCTCATAGCGGAGGAGCCTGATGTGGGGCTCGATCCCAGAACGCTGGGATCACGCCCTGAGCCGAAGGCAGACGCTTAACGACTGCACCACCCAGGCGCCCCGTGAGTGTAGGTTTTAAAGTAAAATGTTTAGATCCATTTCTAAAGAAAACACACACGATATGAACATTCAATTTTCAGAAATACATATTCACTATGAGATTCAAATCTGAGAAGATAGCTTACTCATCTAATGTATCCAGATGACTTCAAATCACATAAAAGTCTAATTTTTACCCAAAAAAAGGACACTCACAGATCTTTCAATTCCATGTCAGTTCCACACCTAACTCAGTATTTTTTTTAAAGCTAATAGAAATAAAAGAACAACGTACCGCATTTAATATTAGCTAATTACAGTGGCATACGTCTCGAGAAAATAGAAAGAAGACGCTGATAAAAAAAAAACACAAACCCCAAAGTATTGCTGAGGAGAATTTAAAGAACCATGAGTGTTTGGGGACTTCTTATAATTCAGGCATTCGTGTATTCACTCCCTCTACATGTATTTACGGAACACTATGCCAGACACATTGCTAAGCACTGGAGATACAAAGACTCTAGCCTCCATCTCTGTGCTCACACCTTTCACTTACGACTTATTATATAACAATGAATGCACCGGTCTAGGGTGGAAGTCACAAAATGTGTGCTGTAGAGGCCCAGACAGTAAATATTTCAGGCTCTGAGGGTCAAGACATACAGTATCTGTTGCAATAACTCAACTCCTTTATAGCGCAGAAGCAGCCATAGACAATAGGTTAATAAATGAAATTCACTGTGTTCCAATGGAACTTTATGAATACCAAAATTTGAATTTCGTGTGATTTTCACGTCACAAAATTTCATTCTTCTTTTGATTGTTGAATGAAAAATGTAAAAACATTCGCATGGTACATACAAAAATAGGTGGCAACCCTGGGCTGGATTTGGCCAGTAGGCTATAATTTGCCTACATTCCAGTCTAGAGATATAGGTCTCCACATCTAAGCCACAAGTTCCATGAGGTCAGGGCAATGTCCTATGAATCACTACGCATCCAGGAATTAGTATGGTGCCAAGGAATGGCAAGCAATTAACTACTGGTGGCTATATTGAACTGAATTAAAAGACTAAGTCCCTGACCCCGTCTTCAAAGACTTCACGGTCAAGAAGTGGTAACAGACAAATTAAGAAACCTATAATACCACCGATGAGTGCTGTGGGAGATACCTACAGGGTGGTGTGAGTGGGACACCTAACCCACGCCTGGGAGAAGGATGGAAAGGGCAGAAGACAGAGAAACTGGGGAAGAACTCCTGAAGGTGGTGACACCTGGGAGAAGAGTTTCAAACCAAAGCAGCAGCCCTTTGAGCATGTAAGATGACAAGAGATAAATCGAGAGGTTAAAACAACCGTCCAGACCCTAAAGTACCTTGTGGACCATGCCAAGGAGTCTGGAATTTATCCTAACGGTTTGAAGAACCACTGAAGAATTTTAGCTGGGAAATGATATCATCAGATTTGCATTTTATTTATTTTTAAAGATTCTATTTATTTATTTGACAGAGACAGAGACAGCCAGGTAGAGAGGGAACATAAGCAGGGGGGGTGGGAGAGGAAGAAGCAGGCTCCCAGCGGAGGAGCCTGACGTGGGGCTCGATCCCAGAACGCCGGGATCACGCCCTGAGCTGAAGGCAGACGCTTAACGACTGCGCCACTCAGGCACCCCCAGATTTGCATTTTAGAACCATCACTCAGTCCGAAGTGTGGCTGCCTGAACACAAGGGGCAAAACGGCGGCAGAAAAGTTAGAAAGCTGTTGCAGCAATTCAGGTGAAATTCAAGGGAAGCCTACAATAAGGTAGAGATAAAGGTGAGGACTCAAGAGACACAGTGGCTGCATATAGGAGGTTAAGAGTGGCATCTTGGACAGACTGTAGTAAGGAGGGTGGGGAAGAAAGCGGTGGAGTTACAGTTGTCCGAAACTGCCTGGCCGCCAGCAGTGGATCCTATCTGCTCTACAAACAGAGTAATCTTACTAATGAGGACCTATCAAGCCTGCTTATCTTTTATGAGAGACTTGGCAAAAAACTGGTCTAGAGCCTCAGGATTTAATAGTAGTACATTCACTGAGATAGGACTTTGAGTTGCGTAAGACAGTGAAGAATGAATATAGTGTTGGACATGGCCTCTGGACACCCCAAACTGACCATGTCCAACAAATCGTTAGGACCGGAGTAAGAGCTGGCCCAGAGATACAAGTTTAGAATTTATTAATATGCAAACAGTAAATAATGCCTTGAGACTGAGAGGAATTCACTCAAGGAGAACGAGTCACATGAAAAAGAAAGGAATACAAAAATATAAGTGAAAAAGAACAGAAGGAAAGGGAGGAAAACCAAGAGTCTGGTATCTCCAATCTGTGTGTACATGAACTTGCATTTTAAAGCTGGCCCGGAATAAACTAGTCATTCTTCTGAGAGATCTATTAAAGAAGCTAAGAGCTGCAGGGGCTAGTGCAATAGACTAAGGAGTCTAAAACCTACCTCTACTGTGACTTTTGGCAAATCTCACCTCCGGATCCTCATCTTTGCTTTCACTGAGTTGCGGAAATCTAATCAGTGATAAACTGGAAGTTTCATAAAGTGTAAAATGTTATAAAGGGACTCCGATTTATTATTATTACAACAGAATACGAAAATTCCATCTAATAGAGTACAAACTTCTGAAGACGCTATACACCTTTTTATCAGGTACTGCGCTATGTATTAAGTAGGTATTTTAAAAACGTTTGCAGGATATTTGGCAGTAACATGAGAATGTATGCATGGGGGAAGGAGCACACAGCAAAAGGCATATCCAACTTCCTAAAAGGATTTAGAACTGAAATAATCAAACCAACCCTCCCACGACTGTGGCCAATGGCAAAATAATGGGGGGCAGGGGGTGCTTATAGTCTCAACTTCTCTCCTAATGTGTAAACTGTTTCTCTGAATGCTTCAGAAACATGGAGAAGGTATTTACAGAAAAAGCCATGAATTGTAGAAAAGGAAAACAGCCAACAGCAACTTTATAAAACTGTATTCAACTACCGCAGGCCATTAAAGAAGAGCTCCCTAACTTCTCAAGTTGAAACCTGCAACATGTAAATCAGGCCTTTGTGAGACGAACTAAAATAGTGTCCCCTCAGGGTGTGCAAATACCACAGTGAAGTCACCAGAGCGAACTATTCCCTGACACAGTCAGAACCTACCTTGCAACGATTGTCCTGGGGGAAAAAATTGCTGTTTGTTTCATTTTAAATATACGCTGAAAGGAAGAAACAGAATAAAATGCAGTATCCTTATATATCAATTATTCTGATTTAGGATAGGTACAGCTAAAAAGGATAGATACAGCTAAAAAGTGTCATTTAATCACTGTTCCTAAAGCTTATAGAGGGAGGTTGGAAACAAATCTGGTCCTGGTGTAAATTTTAGGAGTTCCATAAACTTTGATTGAGTTGGCTTATAAGCACTTTCTTCCTTAATCTAATTGTTTTCAGAAAGGGGGAGAGCTACCTTCCTCTAAGATCCAGACCCAGCCTGCCAAGTTTCCATCCGCAGTGACTATCAAGTTAATTAAAAAGGCTGTTTAATAAAAGGCAAATCCTCAGCTACAATCTTACTATCAACTATCCCACTGATACTAATAAAACTTATTATGATTTATTATATAACACAAAAGCCAAACTTTTAAACAGCAGTTGAATAATCCATACAGAAGTCAGGAAAGAAGATCCAGAAGTTGAATGCAAAATAAGACTTCTTTTTAGAACAGGGTGCCTGGCTGAGATTCCTCTCCCCAACAGGCAGAAAATGCAATTCTTGTTCCCACAGCAACTTGAACTGATTATATCTGAGGATACATTGCACCCTGGATTACTGTATAAGGTGCTTAAGACATGGCTGCTTTCAGAATCAACACTGATTTTCCTGGCTTCTGTACAAGTAATGATAATGGTACAATGATCTAATTTGTCCTTGCCATCAGTTAAAAAATCTGCCTTACCGACTACCCCCCAAGTGGTAGCAGTTAAAACAATAACATAATTTTATATATACATGTGTATGCATGAAAAGTTTCTGGAAGGCTGCACGAGAAATTGTGAACGGTGGTCCAACTGAAGAGGAAGAGACTCCCTAGTCATTATATGTAACTGTTTTAATTCACCATGTCATGTTTTATTTTTACAAAAAAATGACCTACGATCAATGCCAAAACATGTATGTTTCTTGTAACGGCTTAAGTGCAGTCTGACTTTGCTTAAAGTGTACTGCGTTGAAAGTTCATCACCAAAAGGGAGGGGAGAAAAGAGTTGGCTAGCCCTGCTTCTTTCACACTGCTCACTTGGGAGTTTCACAGGCTCTGTAAGGGCAAAGCACAATATGCATCACTTGCTTAAGGGTATGTGAAATGTGAACTGGACGGGAGATTTAATAGATGCACAAACAGTCATGGTGCTTGAATTCATGGGAAACAGCGAGCTAGAGCCCATGGAGTAACTGCAGTTAGCAACTGAATGCCAAACATCAGAACACACAGTGATACAAAACGCAATGCCGATACGTTATAGATCCTAACCGGCACGTATGCGCACATCCTTGTCATTAAAAAAAGAAGCAGGAGAGGGGCGCCTGGGTGGCACAGCGGTTAGGCGTCTGCCTTCGGCTCAGGGCGTGATCCCGGCGTTCTGGGATCGAGCCCCACATCGGGCTCCTCCGCTATGAGCCTGCTTCTTCCTCTCCCACTCCCCCTGCTTGTGTTCCCTCTCTCGCTGGCTGTCTCTATCTCTGTCGAATAAATAAATCAAAAATCTTAAAAAAAAAAAAAAAAAGGCAGGAGAAAGGTGGCGAGGGGGGAGAGAGGAGATACTGAGAGAGGGAGAGAGAGATTGAGACATCACCCCCACGACACACAAATCTCCCTCCCCTTTTCCACCTTCTCCACCACACACAACTTCCTCTGGGACATCATTTCGGATCCAAGAAAAAGTACAATAAGTTCTAGTCAGGTTTTTAGAAATTGTCTATTTTAAAAGTCTCAAGTAAATGTTTTCACAGTTAATCACAACACTCATATGGAAACTACTTTAAATAACTTTTTTTAAACCCATAGTTTTATGAACTTCATTTATCACGAATATTCCCAAAAACTGAAGACTTTCTCAGCAAAAACAAGTCCAACCATATAACATTTTGAGAGTACAAAGTCATGTAAGAGTCCTAACTAGATGGCCTCTGAGATTTCGACCTTTAAATCACCATGACCCAAAATTAATATATCTGCTCCCCCAACAGGAACAACCTAACTTGATTGTTACTGTCTTATCTACCACATTACCTTTACCTTTGTAACAGAGAAATAATCTTTAGTAATCTACATACCTCTGCAATCACCTGAAATAACCTTTTGCTACGTGGTGCCCACAGCAGACAACTCAGAAGGCCAAGACTGATAGCCTGACTTTTACCTAAGTAACAGATACAGAAATTTTCAGTTGAATCTCAGACACTTTGAGACATTGAGCAAATGCTTTCCCTTTGAAATTTTTGGTACTTGAAAACAGATAAAATAAAACTTTGCAGGCATTCCAAATTCAACACAAAAACATTAATACGTCAAAATTTCCATTAAAATAATTGGATATAAATTTCAAAAATAATTTTGGCCAAGTTTAAAAATATGAAAAACCTAAGAGCATAAAGCTATCTAAAGAGTTAAAGAGTATTCCCATGAAGTCTTAGAAGACCCTAGGTCTCTTGCTGCGTCTTAGAAAGGCACCTGTTCCAACATACTGCTGGTTCTAGGCATTTCCAATACCTTCAAAACACCAAAGTACAGTTCACTGCTTCCATCTCTGAAAAAGAGGTGCCTCAGGGTTTCACTTTATGAACTTATTTTCCAAAAATCCATCTTCCTAATAACTTCTCTAGAAATAAAATGGTATTACAAAGGTGCTAAACATTGCTTTTCTAAAACTTACTCCACACACAGTAATTTAACTACTTTTCAAAGTACTTTTTGTAAGTTATATTCCTTCTCTGGAATCTTGACACTACATAAAGTTTAATGTACCAGAGAGCAGTGGAAAGAAAAATGCAAAACCATGACCAGAAGAACTATTTGCCTATAAAACATTCCTTTCAAAAACCCTCAAATAATATTAGCCTTATAGAATGATCTGGCTTTGACTGGCTTGGGCCCTCTGTTCTCCCTGAAAGTTTATTACTACCAGCTACCAGTAAAATCAATTCTTCCAATGCAATGGGGACTGCAGCTCTACAAATCAGAGGCCAGTTTCTCACACTTACTTTACTCTGTTGAACACAATAATGAATTATTCTGCTTGTTTATATATTTCAATGATGAAGAAAAACTTACTTAGACCAAACATGATTTTTGATACCCTAGGATAAACATGTCCATCCTCATCCACCACCCAGCAACAAAGTTTTCTATACATCCTTTTCCTGATGTTTAAAAGGTCATTCATACATGTTTCTACACTTGTTCTGAATCAAAGTAAAAGGAAAGACAGTAAGGAGAGCCTTTTTACCCAGGGACCAAACTGTGGCCAGAAATTACAGTGAGTGCACACTTTCTTTTGTTTTCTGTTCCAGGAGTAGCAGTGAAATAGCTTTGTGGCCGTTAATTAAGTCTGAACAACTCTAAAGAACAGTAACTTTAAAAGTGAATTTCTATTTTAATTACACATAGGCCACACCGGTAGTAAAAGCATTCACTTCCTTCAAATTCCCTTCACTAGAGACCCTTTGCTCTCTAGTTTATTCAACAGAGCAAACAGCAATCACGCTCAATCCTGGAGAGAGAAGCATTTAAACAAGACGAAAGTCCTGAAGGTGGACCTTCCTATCTCTGATCCAAGAACGCTCTGTGATGACCCTGCGAGGAGGGAGAAAAGCGAGAATGGGGTTTTCTGATTAAGGCTTCCGAAAAAAAGGGACAAAAGCAGCCCAAATAGCCAATCACCAAGGGATCGAAAATCTGGTTAAGTTAGAAAGAACAGAAAAGCAAACAGAGATGCCAGCGCGAGGTATCCTGACCCTCGCGGAATGTTAAGTGCTAGATCTAGTTTAGAAGTTGGAGAAGGGACTATCTGTGTGGCCCATGCTGGGGAGCAGAGAGCCAGCACGCGGCTGTTTGGGCCCCGCAGGCTAGGCCAGGAGGTGAAGATGGCCAGGGAGCTGGGCTGCTGGCGAGCAAGCAGCAGGAACAGGGCTGTCACCGCTTACCCAGGTGCAGCGTGAGGTTGATGGAGTTGGGGTACTGCACCCCGGCCAGCATGGTCTGGCTTTGCCACCAGGTGGTGTCGGCCTGGTTGTTGTAGTCGGTCAAGAAGGCTGCCCCGTGCTGCAGGTGGGGCTGCCCGGCGTCGCACAGGTGACAGGACTTGGTGACCCCGGTCACCCCGGTCTGCACACAGTACTCCTCGGGCGGAGCCCCGCACGTGTTGGTGGCCACCACGGTCACGTTGAAGGCGGCGTTGACGAACTCGGGCATGCAGCGCTGCGACCGCCCGCCCTCGTCCGTGCACTCGTCCATGGCTGCCCGGGCGCAGCCGGCCGCAGCGGCCGCCAACACCGCCAACACCGGCCAGAGCCGCCCCTGGGGCCGCAGCGGAGGCGCGGCCCGCTCGCTGCCCCTCATCCCGCCGCCCGCGCGCTGGGCCACGGCGAAGGCAAGGGCGCGGGCGCGTTCCTCTAGCCCAGCGGTGTCCCGGGTTGGCCGCTCCGCGGGCTGAGCCTCGGGGCCCAGGGGCCGGACTCTCGGGGAGGGTGGTGGCGGCGGCTCGTATTGGAGAGACGAGCTAGTGGGCGCCGCTGGCGACGACCGCGCGGCTCGCTGACCACTGCCCGGCTCACCGCCTCCGCGCCTCCCTCACCCACCCGGGACACAGCCCGCACTCGGCGCCGACCCCCGACTTCCGAGCGCGGGCCCGAGAGCGCGCCCCCGGGGAGGAAGGAGCAGGGGGTGGGGTCGGCAGGGTGGGGTGGGGTCTGGCGGAGGAGAAAGCCCAGCCCCGGCCTCCTCTCAACAGCTCCCGCGGCCCCCGTAGCTGCTCCCCCGCCCTTCTCGCGCAGTGGACTGCGCGTCCGCCCGGGCGACTCGCTGTGGCGGCGGTGGCGGCAGCGGGGGCGGCGGCATCTCGCGCTCGGGCCCGCGGCGCGGGATCGGCGGGGGAGGGGCCTTGAGGGGCGCGAGGGGTGGGCGGGGAGTGAGGAAAGGGGAGGAGGAGCGGGGACTGGGAGGGGGAAGAGGGAAGGGGGAGGCGGAGGGAGAGCGGGGGAGGGGAGGGGCGGCGGGGCGGTGCATGCTGGGAGGGAAGAGGAGGCTGAGGAGAGCCAGCGCCCTGCGGGAGTTGCACGCCGGGTCTCGGGGCTCCGCGTCCCCGGAGGGCTCCGATTGGGGGAAGGGGTAATGGAGGGAGCCTTAAAGGGGCGACGTTGGGTCGATGAGGTCACTTGGAATCGGCCTTTGTGCCCCGCGCCAACCTGGGCCGCGGCAGCGCGGATCTCCGCCCCACCAGGTGTCGGTAGTTGCGTCCAGCCGGCCGCGCCCTGGGGCCGGGACCCGAGGGACCTGATGGTGGGAGCTGCCCGCAGGCTCCTCGGCCCCGCCGGCCGCCCCGGGAAGGCCCCCTGCTGCGCGGGGCGGGGCTCTAACCTTTTCCAAGGAGGGGTCCCGGGGTGTCCAGGGGACTGACACGGTCCCCGGAGAATTAAGGGTCTTGGTCTCAGCATCAAAATGAATTTTCTGAAGCAATTTCCTGCCTCTAAATTAAAGTGTAACCCGTCGTTTAACAGGGGCAGAGAAGGAAGTGAAAGGGCTGGGAATGGAATGACATTTTTCCCCTGGGTAGACAGACCCACTGCGAAATTCTTCCACTGTGTTGTTTATGTTCCCCATCTTGCCTTTAAAAGACTCGAAATTATCTGGATCTGACATCCTCCTTTTCGGGCCTGCTGAGTCACGGAATATTCTCTGTGCCAGAATGACTCAGTTCACAGAACCTGAGCCAGAAGATCATGAGTTTTAGTCTCAGATCAGAACCTGGGCACTTACCCAGTGCTGATAGGACAAGCAAGGATCGGGAAAGCAGGCTGCTGTGAAACTGGATGGCCCGGGATCGGTGGTTTTAAACATTTGGAGCCTCTAGGCAAAGTGGATGCAACTACTGGGTGCTCATTAGACAGATTTTTTTTTTTAACTTTTCCAAATCTTAATAGTACAGTGAGAATAATAAATACATGCCCCCCCCCGAAAAAAACCCAACCCCACAAAAAGAAACAAAAAAAAAACCCATACCTGGGTTTGGATTCAGTAGTTCCGTTTAGAGTGGGGATCTGAAATAATGAAGTAAGTGAATGTTAGGTTACTATGGCTGGGGTCAGTGTTAGCTCCAGAAGGACTTAAAGGATAATGGTCGGGGGCGGGGGGTGCCAAAATGCTGAGTTTGCTTAGCAGATGCACGGATCACTTGTATTGTTCATTTATTTGATGAGATGGGTGAAGATGATGCATTACTAACTTTGGCACCTCCACTTTGGAAGAAGAAAGTTGTGGGACTGTGGGTAACAGTATTTTAATTCTTTCGTATTTGAGTTGAAGCAAAATAAATATATTTATTTATACCTAGAGAGGATGATATTTTTTCTCAGTCTTTCATTGTACTTGAGAACGAAGGCATATAGGATGAAGATAAGAATGTTAGTTGTAAATAAAACTACAGATGTTTTTAATAAATATAAGTAAACATATTAATGCATTTGCCCTTAGAAATTTTCTTAGATATTGGCAAACCAAGTGGTGGAGCTCCTTTTGTTTTCTACCAAGTCAAACCAGAGAAAGGTAAGGAAACCCCAAAGTTTGCAAAATCAAAGTAAATCTTCATTGTCACTGCTCCCTTTTGGATTTTAATGGTCAAGGGTAACTTTATTACTTCTGACCCATAATTTCATTTCCAGAACGTCATCTGATATTTGTAAAGCACATAAAGAGACTTTGAATTAATTTCTAAATTCTGTTGCTCATGGGAATGTGACAAGGAAATACCTATCTTGGATAGAGGTAAAATGTAACTGGGCCCAGGCCATATGCTTGATTAAAAAAAAATTAACAAAACAAAACTTTTTCTCCAATGTTTGAATCCTGATTCAAACAAAACAAAGGTTAAAACAAAAATTTTAAGACCATTTGGAGAATTTAATGCTAATTAGATATTTTGTGACAACAAATTAAGTATTTTAGGTACCTGGAGATTTTACTGTTTACTACATAGACGGTATTTTTTAAATAAAGTGAAAGTGTGTGAGATTTTCTTTTACTTAAGGTTACCCTATGGGTTTTTGTTGTTTTTCTTTTTTTTCAGGGTTGGGGGGTGTCAGGGGAGGCAAATGGAGAGGGAGAGAGAATCCTAAATCCATCAGGGAGCTCAGCGTGGGGCTCGATCTCACAACCCCAAGATCATGACCTGAGCGGAACTCAAGAGCTTAACCGACTGAGCCACCCAGGCACTCGAAGGTGACCCTGTTTTTTTAAATAAAAATTCCATGGCCCTTTAATAATACATGTTCTTAACTGCTTACAAACTACATTATCTAGTTAACAGATGTGGTGTTTAGAAGAAAAATGTGAAGGTATGAGAGAAATGGTTTCAGACCCCTTAAAAAATGATATTAGGGCTCAACCACCAGGGTCTCTATGCAGCAAGAAAGGTAGAGTGAGAGGATGTAGTTGTTTATAATACAGACAAAAGAGTTCCAAAATTTTTTTTAAAATCCCACTTACAACTCCAAAGAAAAGAGATTTCCCCCTATCAGGATCTATCTAAACAATTTCAAGGAAGGTTGCTGATTTTCCTGGCTTGGGTCACCTGCAAATCCCTGGGCATACCCACCCCTGGCCAGTTGAATAGAGTAATGCCACTAAAGCAGCCCACCAGAAAGCCAGGGAGTTTGGGAAAAGCAGTTCTTCAAGGAAGGCGATTGCAGTCGCCAGAAGGGGGCAGGTTACAAGGTAGAAAAATACAATAGATGTCTACTGCATCCAAATTGAGAATGTGTGATAGTTAGAAAAATAAAGGGTTATATTGACCTTTTAACATCGAAACTTTGCCCTTTTAAAAAATCTTCTGTAATTACCAGTGTGTCCATTTTCCCATTCCTTAGTTTTTGCTGCCTTCACTTCCCTGTTTTTTACCAAGCCTAAGCACCACCAATATATCTTTTATATTTAAAATGCAATCTAAATATAAGTTAACTACCAAAATAATGATGTTAGCCTATATTTACCTTCTGTCTTATGGTTTTCAAAGTGTAATAACTCTGAAGCAGGAGATATTAACTATGTGGAGTTGACGAAACTAAGACTTGAAAAGATTAAGTGATCTCTAGCAAGCAGCAAGATCAAGACTGGAGTCTGCATTTTCTGGTTCCCTATCCAGTGCTGTTTCCTTTTCTGCTGTGTAAAGGTCATGGTCGAGTGTAAAGAAGAGCTGCCTCAAACTTCCAAGGTTTTTAGGTTATCAAATAGGAATTCTAAATTAGATGAAAATTAATGTGATACTGGAAGAGAATTAACAATATCCCTCTTCAAAGTTACACTAACTACACACGATCCTTTGTGTTGGGTTTATAGATCCTTCCTGGGTCCTTGGTACAAGTCCAAGCATAACAAGATAACATATCTTTTGTGGCCATGTTCAGGTAAAGACAGGATTCCTCTTGTATGAGGTAAAGCCCTTCCTTCCCACCCAGTTCCATGTACCCAATTTAAACCATCTTTATATTATGATGCTAGTTTAAAAAGTAAGAGGAAAGGACACATGTCATAATTCATAAAATTTAAAATCGAACTTTATTACAAAGACAATAAAAAGGGAAATATTTCCCAAAATGAGGAGCAAAGCCCCAATCCCTCCCAACCCAAAATCTTCCCATCAAAGGAATAAAGAACTTCACATCTCAAAAATTGTATTATTCTACTAACCAGATGTGGACTACATCCCACCATATAGAACAGAAAGATAAATAATCTTTTACATGCAGATGACATGGTTTTATTATGGGAATTCAGAATATCCTTAATAAGTTGTTGACCTTGACTGGTTAAATACTGTCAGAAAGGGTACAGCATTGACTGTAGTTAATTATATTGTATCACATATTTGAAAGTTGCTAGGAGAGTAGGTCTTAAAAGTTCTCATCACAAGGAAAAAAAGTTAACTATGAATGGTGATGGATGTTAACCAGATTATTGTGGTGACCAGTTTGCAGTATATATGAATATCAAATCATTATGTTGTACCCCTGAAACTAATATAATGTTATAGTCAATTATACCACAATTTTTAAAAATCAACTCTAAAAGAAAAAGAAAGGATATTTCTTTCAAAACCAAAGTTATTATTAGTAGTTTTCTCCCAACATCTGATTGCCTTGTAGTTCATTACCATAATTATTCAACTACTTAGATATATATTGCAACAGTTGTTTGTTTGGTTTTTTTTTTTTTGGAGGATGTGCCTGAAAATTATATTGTTTAAAATTAGAAGTTCACACCTTTTTGAGCAAGATTTTTTTAAAAAGATTTTATTTATTTATTTGTCAGCGAGAGAAAGAGAGAGAGAGAGAGAACACAAGCAGGAGGAGCAGCAGGCAGAGGGAGAAGCAGGCTCCCCACCAGGCAAGGAGTCCGATACGGGACGTCATCCCAGGACTCTTGGATCATGACCTCAGCCGAAGGCAGATGCTTAACCAACTGAGCCACCCAGGCAACTGGAGCAAGATTTTGGGAGGGAGGGGCTGTTATAATACAGCTTTACAATTTTTTCTGGTTGTAATTGTTGTGGTCCTGGCCCAGAACTCAAGCGCCTGCATCTCCAGTTTATATATGTATTTGAACAAACGATAAATTAATTTTCCTCCCACACAAATTTTATTTATCATAACAACCAAATTAAAAGCAAGATTTTTTAAAAATTCACTCATAATTCTGCTATGCTAAAGTGACTGTCATCTATCAGAATTCCTTCTCCTAGCCCCTATCATTCTACCGTCCTAACAGACATCCGTTACTGAAGTACAATCTACATACCAAAAACAATGCACAAATTCCAAGGGCTCATATCACAAAGTGCAAACACTTCCATAATTACTACTCGGGTCCAGAAACAGAATATTGCCCTAACCCAAAAGCCCTATCATGTCCCTCAACAATCAGGACCCCTCCCTTCTCCCCATACGTGACATCTATCCTTACTTCTGTCTCCCACAGATTAGATTAATTTTGCTCATTTTTGAATGCTATTTAAATGAAATCACACAGTTTGTATTTTGTGTGTGGATGGCATCTTTTGATCAATATTATGTTTTTGATATGCATCCGTAGTGGTGTATGTAGCAATAGTTCATTATTTTTCTTTATTGCATGGTATTCTGTTATATAAATACACTGTGCTTGTTTATTCATTCTACTGCTGGTGGACATTTTAGTCATTTCCAGTTTCCAGCTATTAGGAATAATATTACCTGTTACTACCAAAATTCTCACTTGTCGTATGAAAATATATGTAATTATGTATATACACATTTAAGGGTATCTAGTCGGAATGGGTACTATGCTGAGTCATAGGGGTAGGGGTAGGCATATTCAAATTTGGTAGATATTCCCAAAGTGTTTTCCAAACTAGTTGTACCAATATTCTCTCCTACAACTGTGTAGGAGAGTTGTGGTTACACCACCTCCTCACAAACACTTGGTATTGTCAGCATTTTTAATCTTCACCATCCTAGGCTAACATTATCATGACATTGCTGCTGAACTCCGGGGCTTCTCACTCCAGTGTGTATGGACATGTGTGTATGTTATATGTGTGTATGTTTTATATATATGGTAAATTGTGTCACTGACTGTAGTATTGAATTGTGGCTTTATTTTCTTAATTACTAATTAGACTAACATCATTTTCATATTTTTTTTAACCATTTAGGAATTCTCTTTTGTGCCTTTTCACTTTTTTGCTCATTTTTCTTTGAGTCGACTGTCTTTTTCTTAATCATATGTACGTATTCTTCATACATTTTGGACATAGGCCCCCTTTCTGGTTTTATGTATTGTAAATATCTTCTTTCACCTTGTCTTTTCCCTCTTTAATAGTGTCTCTCGTTTTTTAAACTTTAATTTATGGAAAAATTCAAACATAAATAAAAGTGGAGAAAAATGTGCAATAAAACCCCAGTTTCAAAAAAAGATTCACAACCCATCTTGTTTCAGCTATGCTGTCATTTCTCCTCCACCTCACTCCTTCCCATCACCACTTAATTATTTTGAAGCAAAATCACAGATATTTTACCATTTCATTTAATGCTATCCTTTGAGGAAAGACATTCCTCATTTAAATGTAATCTAGTTTTGAACTTTAAGGCTAGTGCTATTTCTATTCTTATTTAAAATCTTTAAGGTTATGAGCATATCCTCCTGTGCTGTGATTTGGAAATTTTGTTTTGTCTTTCACATTTAAATCTTTAATCCACCTAGAATTGATTTTTGTGTATGGTATGAGGTAGAGATCAAAATATATTTTTCCATTTGGCTACCCTACTACTAAATCACCATTATTGAAGAGACTATTCTTTCCCCCATTACTCTGCAGGATGAGCTTTGTCACCAAACACCCAAGTCGTCTATTTCAAACATTTGTATTCTGTTTTATTGTAGCTTTATAATAAGTCTTGATATCCACTAGGGTAGGTTCTCCATTTTTTTTCCCTTAAAGACCATGGGGATTATTCTTGGCCCTTTGCACTTCCATATAAATTTAGAATTGGCTTCTCAATTTCTACCAAGAAAATTTACCCAGAATTTTGTTTGTGATTGCATTCAATCTCTGTATTAATTTGGGAAGAAGTAACATCTACGTGACACTGAGTCTTCCATCCCTCAATATCTACATATAATATAGATCTAGGTGTAGATACATAGGTATATGTCTCCATTTCTCAGGTCTTCTTTAGATTATCACAGCAATCTTTTATCATTTTCTGTGTAGAAATTTGTACATTTTTAAATATTTTGCTAGGTATTTGCTTTTTTTATCCTATTGTTTGTTATTACAATATAAAAATAGAACTGCTTTTCTTATTTTGGTTTTTCATCCAGCAATCCAACAACCTTACTAAGTTCACTTTTATTTCCAATAGTTTGTAAATCCTTTTAAATTTTCCATCTGCAACATCAGGTCATTTGTGTATACTAACAGTTTCATTTCTTATTTTCCTTTTATTAAAAGGAAATTTTATTTTTATTAGAAGGAATCCTTTTATTAAAAGGAATTTTCCTTCTCTACTTGCGCTGGTTAGAACGTCTAGTATGATGTTGAATAGAAATGGTGATAGTGGATATCTTTGTCTTGTTCCTGATCTCAGGGGAAAGTTTCAACATTTCACAAGTACAATGTTTGTTGTACATTTTCTACGTTTACCTTTTATCAGATTAAGGAATTTCCTTTATATTACTAGTTTGATGAGAGGTTTTTATTTTCAAATTATGAATGAATGTTGGAATTTGTCATGATTTTTCTCAGCTATTGAAATGCTCATGACTTTTCTATTATCCATACTACATTTATTAGTTTGTTAATGTGCTGAGTTATATTCATTAATTATTAAATGCTAAACCAACCTGGTATTCCTGAAAGAAACCTAGTTTTGTTGTGTTATTATCTTTTTATCTTACACTGAATTTAGTTTCTAATATTATATTTATGATTTTTAAACCTATGTTAATGAGAAATTGCCCTCTTATATGCTCCCCCCCTTTTTTTTACATCCTGTCAGGTTTAGTACCAAGATTACGCTGGCTTTCCAAAACAAGTTGGGAGGCATCTTATTTTTTATTCTCTGGAAAAATTATTTTAAGCATTATTTCATCTTTAAATGCTTGAAATCATTCACCAGTGAAGCCATTTGGTTCTGGTTTTAGTTCTTTTGTTTGTTTTGGTTTTGGTTTTTGGTGGTGGGGGGAGTAGAAGAGGAGAAGATGTTTTAAGAGCAGATTCCATTTTTAAAGTAAATATAGAACTATTTAAATGTTCTATTTCTTCTATAGTCAGTTTTAGTAACTTGTATTTTTTCAAGGAATTTGTCAACCTCATCTAAATTTCAAATTTATTGGCATGGAGTTACTCATAATAACTTCTTATTCTCTTTTTAATGATGGCAGGAACTTCATTCCTAAAATTGGTATTTTTTTCTGTTTTTACTTACTAGTTTTATTAGTTTAACTAATTGTTACAAATTACCAGCTTTTTGCTTTTTAATTTTTTTTATTATTTGTTTACTATGGTGCTCATTTCTGCTTTTCATTATATCTTCTTCCTTTGAGTTTGATATCCTATTCTAATTTCATGAGTCAAATCTCAGATAATTAATTTCAGCCATTTTCCCCATAATATGTGTGTTTAAGGCACAAATTTCCCTCTAAACACCACTTTAGCTACAGTCCATGAGTTTTGATGTGCCATACCACCATTATTATTATTAAATTCAAAATATTTTCTAATTTCTGTTCAGAGTCTACTTTGGCCCATTGGTTATTAAAAGTGCGTTGCTTAATTTCCAAACATTTGGAGATTTTCTAGTTATCTTTGGTATTATACTGTTTGTTGTCATATCGTTGTTTAAAATTAAATAACTGAGACCTAGGAAATGTACTCTTAATTACTGTGATGGTCTTGCTTGGATCATGGAGTCTGCCCTTAGCTGTACATTAGGAAGGTGAGAAAAAGGACTTTGTGGTTTGAGCAAATTGAAAAGGAGGGCAGGGCACCAGCACCTCTCTGACCCAGGACACTGAGGTTACATTGCAGGAGCAGCAATGGCCTTTCAATACTGACCCCTTGAGGCTGAGTAACAACCCCTGGGTTCCTGCATTTACCATGACATAGGGACACAGAAAAGGAAAAACATTTTCATAATAAGCAAGACAATCTTTGGAGTCATATTACTACTAAAAATATGTGATCTTAAGTTATTCTCAAGACTGGCTAAACAGGCTATAGCGTTTTCATTTGATATCATATTTCACTTGATATTTAGGAGGTATGAATATAATTTAGTTTCTGTAAAATGATTATTATATCTATTGCTAATATTTACTCAGCACCTACTATGTGCCAGGGACCTTTCTAATTATTTTGCCTCTATAATTTCAATTAGTTCTCATGTCTATTATTATCCCCATTTTCAAATGAAGAAATGAAGTCACTGTGATATTAAGTAACTAATTAAGGTTATTCAGCTGGTAGTGGAGACTGGATTTAAACTGTGGATGTCTGACCCTACAGTCAATGCTCCTACCCACTGTGGATAATAATAACAAGCTTATTTGGAGTTTCCTAGGTAGCAATGACATTTTAAGTGCTCAGTGCATATTAACTCATTTAATCTTTGCAATAACTCTATAAGTGGGTATTTTTACTATCATTCCATTTTATACGGATGGCTCAGTAACTTGCCAAAGACCACAAAGCTAGGGGCGCCTGGGTGGCACAGCGGTTAAGCGTCTGCCTTCACGCTCAGGGCGTGATCCCGGTGTTATGGGATCGGGCCCCACATCAGGCTCCTCCGCTATGAGCCTGCTTCTTCCTCTCCCACTCCCCCTGCTTGTGTTCCCTCTCTCTCTGGCTGTCTCTATCTCTGTCAAATAAATAAATAAAATCTTTAAAAAAAAAAAAAAAGACCACAAAGCTAGTAAGTGGCAGAGCTGAGACTCAAACATGCACAGTCTGGCTGCAGAGTCTTTGTCTTCACTGTTATATAATACTGCTTCCCAAACGATATTGACTTATCAAAGACACAGCCAGTCAAAAACATGAATCGTCATTTTTCCAAAGAAGACATCCAAATGGCCAACAGACACATGCAAAGATGCTCAATATCACTGATCATCAGGGAAATCCAAATCAAAACTACAATGAGATATCACCCCCACACCTGTCAAAATGGCTAAAATTAACAACAAAAGAAACAACAGGTGTTGGCTAGGATTCGGAGAAAGGGGAACGCTCTTACACTGTTGTTGGAAATGCAGACTGGTGCAACCACTCTGGAAAACAGTATGGAGGTTCTTCAAAATGTTAAAAATAAAAATACCCTATGATCCAGCAATTGTGCTACTGGGTATTTACCCAGAGAATACAAAAAGATGAATTCAAAGGGATACATGCACCTCAGTGTTTATGGCAGCATTATCTACAATAGCCAAATTATGGCAACAGGCCAAGTGCCCATCAATTGATAAATGGATAAAGATGATTTGTACACACACACACACACACACACACACACACTGGCATATTACTCAGCCATTAAAAAGAACAAAACCTTGCCATTTGCAAGGACATGGATGAAGCTAGAGAGTATTATGCTAAGTGAAATAAGTCAGAGAAAGACAAGTACCACATGATTTCACTCATACGTGGAGTTTAAGAAACAAAACAAATGAGCAGAGGGAACAAAGAGAGAGAGGGAGGCAAACCAAGAAATAGACTCTTAACTATAGAGAACAAACTGATGGTTACGGTGGCAGGGACGGGAATGAGTTAAATAGATGATGGAGATTAAGCAGTGCACTTGTGATGAGCACTGGGTGTTCAATGGAACTGATGAATCACTATACTGTACACCTGCAACTCATATAATACTGTATGTTAACTAACTGGAATTTGAATAAATACTTAACAAAAAACAACAGCAAAGATACAGCCAGTGTCAGACACACCAGTTCACATATTTTATCAAATTAACGTTCACCTAGATTTGGCAATTATGTCAGGGATGACGAGACATTTATTTCTGAATGGACGCTTTGCTCATAAGTAAGGTCTTCACAAAGTTCTTTCCAACTTTTTAAATTTAAAAACACAATTTATAGGCATAATAGAAATAACCTGCAAAAATAATGTTTAGGACAAAAATCACTATGCAAAAATACACGTTATATTTTCAGTTTGAATTCTATAACAAAAAGCAATGAGTATTACAGCTAAGATCGGCTGAGGGAAAGAAAACTTCAGTTTGCTGAAGTCATGCACACAGGTTATTTTTTCCACAGTTGCAACCCGAATTATTAAAGTTTAGAAGTTAAACGTTAATGTTAAACCACTCAAGGGCTTCATAAATATGCTGTAGTGACAAGGTTTATTCAGTGTTAGCTCCACATGAAGGGAAAAAGGGTCCATTTCCTTCCAAGTCCGGAGACAGGGTCAGCTAATAACCCACTAAGCTTAATGACAGCAAAGCCAAACAATCTGCTTGTGTCCCACACATTACATTTTTTTAACTGTCCAGTAAACTCTAGGGTAATTGAAGTCCTTCACTTGCTTTTATTGTGTGCCACAGTTGAAGTATAGGGCTTTAAATCCTTTCTCCAATAATATCTGACTGAAGTAATATTAGTTTTCTACTAACCTTTCACCTTTGATCTTCAGGATATGTTCACTATACCCATTTGTTAATCATACAGGATATGCTTTTCCAAAGCAAGAATGGATACTGCCTCAAACTGATTTTACAGAAAAGTCATTCCAGGAAGTAATTTGACATCAGTCTCAAGTGAATACAAGAATGACATTTTCTTTCAAAGATCTGGATGATCTTTTGGACGTCCATTGCATGCATGTCAGTAGAACTTTTTAGGCATAAGGCATCCTTGTTTTGTTTTTAATAGCATGTGAACATTTGTGCTAATGGAAGCATTGATCACTTATTCTGGAATGAGTTGTGGAAAGGACAGTCTGAACAGAAAGGACCCCTATGACATCGCTGCAGTTTTAGCAAGGAAAATACTCCAGGCTTTATTTAAAGCAGGAATAAATATAATCACTACATAAGGCAAGTAAGCAAAAATATTCCATATGGCTTCCTAAGCAGAAAAGGAAAATAACCACTTCCAAAGAATTCTTCCCAGTATGTCCCAAAATGAAGGTCAAAGCAAATTGTTAAAGTCTGAGAAATAAAGACCAGCAGAATGTTAAAAAAAAAAAAAAAAGTAACACACTCCAGAAATTGGCACCATGGCAACAGTCAGAAATGCTTCAAGAAAAAAAAGTCTTTAAATAATTTTTATGGACTGAATGTAGACCTCAAAATTCATATGTTAAAGCCTTAACTCCCAATATGATGGTACTTGGGGATGGGGCTTTTGGGAAATAATTGGGGTTAGATGAGGTCATGAGGGTGGGGCTCTGGTCTGATGAGAGTAGTGCCCCTATAAGAATAGACACCAGAGAGCAAGCTCACTCTCCCGCTCTCTCGCTCTCTCTCCCTCTCACTCGCTCTCTCTGCCATGTGAGGACACAGCAGGAAGGTGGCTGACTGCGAGCATGGCCAACACCCTGATCTTGGACTTCTGAGCCTCTGAAACTGTGAGAAAATAAATTTCTGTTGTTTGAGCCACCCAGCTGACCTAATATAGTTGTTAAAAACTATCTTTAGTTTGTTTCAGTAGACATAGAGTTAAATTTCCTATATCTCAGAAATTGTGACTCTGTGTATGTGCTGAAAATGAGCCTGCTTTTTCTTAATCAGTTGTGGAACCTAAAAATAAGAATACATTATATCTTAATAGGCCCAAATTTGTCACAATCTAATATTCACTCACGTCTAACATATACCAATAAAAGCAACAATTTAGTAACCCAGTAAAGTTCCCATAGTCAGAGCAAGATGCCAAAATCCTATTTGCCTACAGCTCTGAGCTATGTTTCAGCTCTGAAATCTTGTGGTTTATTTAAAATTTAATTTCAAAAATGTTAAGAATGGATTTCCTTCACTCAGAATGTGTAACATCTGAACATTCTCATGGAAGTAAGGTGTAAGAACTGAGAATTATAATACTTTTCCCTCATTTTGTGCAGAGCGTCATTTTAATTAACAGGACAGCTTTACGTTATTTTCAAATACTGGAGTATTTCTTATTCTGGAATTCCCATCTTGGATAGCTCCTTACGAAAACATCATATCAATATCAGTTGAGTGCATGAAAGAATCATTGTCATCAGGCTGCCTCCCCGAGTAGTCTTATCCCCTCATCTGAGATATATAATTACATAGCAGCATGGGAGCTACGGAAAAGTCCAATGTGCTTCCTCTGCTGTGTCACAACAGCCAAGGAAAGAGTCCTTCTTAGCACAGGCAGAGTCAAGGCAATGGCCAGCAACACACAAAGAATAAATCCACTTGTGTGCCTGATTGCATTCATACAAGATGGGTCACGTGAAGTTAAAAGCCAAGACTATTTTTGTTTTTGTTTTTGCTTCATTTTAAATATTAATACTAATGAGAGGTGAGAGGGTATAAGAAAAAAAAGTAAAGATAAGTTAGATCTTAACATTAACTAATTTGTAATGAATAAATGCAGTTTACTTTAGGTTTTTGCAAGTTTTAAATATATTTAAAAGGACCTTAGAAAAACAATTTTCTCCTCCACGGATTGTTTTTAAGGTGTCTTACACATAACATGGGGTCATTAAATGTAATTGACTGAGTTGTTGGAAAAAATGCATGGTGGGATGGAGCCCAACAAAACTAAGACAATGAACACAAGCTACTTATACCTCTGACCCAAGCCCTGGATGCCAGCCCCAAAGGTCATTTCTAGCTTAAGGCAAAGCCAGGAATCCATTCCAATTATCTGTCTGCTGAGCTTTTCTCCCATCCATCTTTCACTCTTGTAGGCTAACTCTTGCCAATCCTTTAATTATTATTACTTAACTAAGTGATCTGCATTTGCAGAAGGCTAGGCACCAGGAGGGTTAAGGTTGTGAGGGGAGGCAAGAGTTTCAAAACAGAGCTCATAGTTTTAATTCTAAGTGATTTTATAATTCAGTTGAGAAGACATGTATGTAAATGTTAAAATTACTCAAGAATGTATACAAAATAACACAAAATTTTAAATATTATGTAATTCAGATACATACATGCATAAGAATTAATATGCAAAGAACCTCCTTCCCCAATAAAAGAGTGAATAAATGAGCCATGGATTAGAATTTTAAAGGTTGCAAGGGCTGACATAAAAGAAGAGAAAGAGCACTGAAAGTTAAAATATGCACTGATAAAACATTTCAGAATGTATTGAAATTCATAGTTGCTTGAATATATATGAGCTAGCTGTTGGCTATTTATTCAAGAAACACCTATTGAGCACCTACTAGTTTCCAAGTACTCATTCATTCATTCATTTATTCAACAAATATTTGGTACTGCCTGTTGTGTGTCAGAAGCTGAAAATATAGCAGTGAACAGGCAAGACAGGGCTATTCCCTGAACACACTTGAAACCCAAGGGGAGGTGTGATATTGTGATTTATATGTATGTATGAATGTATGTATGTATGTATGTATGTATGTATGTATGAATGAATGTATGAATGTATGTGTTTGGTCATTCAGATGGCCAAAATATATTTTTCATATATATCTGGTCTTATTTAAGCATGGAAATTATAAGATCATATTTGCAAATTTTAAAACATCTTCCTCTTATTGTAGATGAAAAATGAATCACAAAGGAAGGTGGTGGCTACCATCCCAACAAGAGATAGACAATGAGGGATAAGGGGATGGAGAAACATGGCAAACTCAATATACTTGGGAAGCAGAATAAGTTTCTCCTAGATATTCTTGAGATAAGATGATTAAGAAGACGATAAAAAAGGTAACTCCAGATCCTGAATTGAGTGACTGTTAACAGTGATGTCATTCAGTGAGATAAGAAATACTGAAGGAGGGGCGCCTGGGTGGCACAGAGGTTAAGCGTCTGCCTTCGGCTCACGGCGTGATCCCGGCGTTATGGGATCGAGCCCCACATCAGGCTCCTCTGCTATGAGCCTGCTTCTTCCTCTCCCACTCCCCCTGCTTGTGTTCCCTCTCTCGCTGGCTGTCTCTATCTCTGTCAAATAAATAAATAAAATCTTTAAAAAAAAAAAAACAGAAATACTGAAGGAGAACAGGTTTGCGGGTAAAGTTTGAAGATACTGAGTTCAATTTCCACAAGTTCAGTTTGGTCATAACACTGTGTTAGATGCAAAACAGGCATTGCATCTGACCTTGAGGGTTCATAGTATAGGAGAAAAATAATTAACACATTATCATAATTTAGCATAACGAAAGGCTAAACAGAGATACACAGAACACTGAATTAGTCAGGATAGGTGAGGTTACACTGTGGTAATGAATGAGCACCAAATCTCAGTGACTTAACCAATAAAAATTTATTTCTTGCTTATATGAATTCTAATGTAGTTTCAAAGGGCTTTCCAGAGCAGCTCCCCCATTGTGGTGTGCTTGGGCCATTTCCATCTTGTGGTTCTGCCATCTAGTCAAAATTCCCCTCTACTTTCCCAAAAGAGAAGAGAGTGTTGGAAGGTCATGTCTTGGACCAGAAGTGGCATATCTCACTTAACACTTCTAACTCCTTGACCAGAAGAAATCACATGGCTCTACCTCATTAGAAAGGAGCTGGGAAGTGTGGGGCATCAAAAGATTACTCAGTGAGGAGCAGGTGTTTCTGGCATGGGTCTGAAATAAGAGTGATTAATTAAATGGAAGAGTCAAGACCTTCATAGGGAGGCCACATTTGTACTGGGATTTGAGGGAAGGCTAGGAGGTTGGCCATGTGATGAATACAGGAGAAGATCTCTGCAAACCAAGGGAACATCACTGGCAAGGACACTGAAGCATGAAAGGGCTCAAGATGTTGGAGATGTCTGGGGGATGGCAAGAAGGAACTTGGAGTTAGCATAGAGGGTTTCAAAGAAATACAAAAAAATAAGGTATTATAAAGATTGGGGAGGGCATGAATAACTTACTAAGGAGGTTGTATTCTGATCCATAGGCAACGGTGACCCATTGGTGGTCTCTAGGTTAATAACTTTATCAATTGGGGAGGAAAAATGACTAGAAAGAGGTGAGACCGGAGGCAGGAAAACCACCTAAGGGACTGTCGTATAGTCCACAAGAGCCTCAACCTTTGGAAGAGGCAATAGAGATATACCTACTTAGAAAACTGGGATACCTGGGTGGTGCAATGGGTTGAGTGTCTGACTCCTGGTTTTGGCTCGGGTCATGACTGGCGTTGTGGGATCGAGCCCCACATCAGGTTCACACTCAGCATGGCATCTGCTTGAGATTCACTCTCCCTCTCTTTCTGCTTCTCCCACTCATGCTTTCTCTCTCTCTAAAATAAATAAATAAATCTTTAAAAAGAAAAAAGAAAAGAAATGAGCAGGATGTGGAAAACCATTTACATGTCAGGGTGAGGAAGAAGGTGCTATGGAGAATAAATCTAAAGTTTCTAGCTTGTTTGGTTCAATGGATGGTGAAACCATGGGGCGCCTGGGTAGCTTAGTCGTTAAGTGTCTGCCTTCGGCTCAGGGCGTGATCCCAGCATTCTGGGGTCGAGCCCCACATCAGGCTCCTCCACTATGAGCCTGCTTCTTCCTCTCCCACTCCCCCTGTTTGTGTTCCCTCTCTCGCTAGCTGTCTCTCTGTCAAATAAATAAAAAGAATCTAAAAAAAAAAAAAAAGGATGGTGAAACAGAAGCAGGGAAAGCAGTCACTGAGACAGAGTAAAGAGTAAAAGAGTAAAAATAAATTTTCTATAGTTAAAAAACAGTTCAAGACTCTAGGATCATCCTTTGTTGAAGTTTGTTTACAAAGAGCTAATCTAGAACTATGTTGTAATAATATTTTTCTTTAAAAAAAGTCTTTGTCTAGGGAAACACTGAAGGAGTAGACTTTGTTATTCACTAAAACCGCCCCCCTCTTTGAGTCTTAGCCCGGTTTCTATTGCCTACTAGATCCGATGTGCTTGGAGCATGGAAGCATCTGGAGCAGCCACGTTTCCTTACTCAAGCCAAAACAAGTTAACTCATCTGTGGCTTATCTCATATCCGCCCTGTAGATCTCATGGGAGGATATAGCCCTTATTGCTAAAATAATGTGTAGAAAACAAAAATAGCAGAGAAAGAAGTTTCTGAACATGATCTTTATAGCTGCTTTTCAAAATAACTTACTCCTAAAGTTAACATAAGTTAATGTTTTCTGCTCAAATATTGCTTGAGTTTTGATAAAGATCTTTGTTATTATTTTTCTGTATTCTTATGTAAAGTCACTTAACTTTGGGAGAATCTTTTTGTAACAAGAAACTGTTAGATTCTATTTTTTCCTCTACTGATTTTATAACTTGTGAGCCACTTGACCTTTTGACAATTAAGCCTTTGATTGTGAAACAGGATAATAACGTTTAACTCTCTGATGAGAATGTTACTGAGACTTATTCAATCAAAGGCTTTAAAACACTGTTGCACCCTTGGGTGAAACGTATTCATAAATACTGAGTATGAATGATTACTACTATTTATTTTGAATATAAGGATTTATTTAGTCCTTATTTTTAGTGATCCTCTATTATATGTTAGGTGCTGAAGATAGAAGGATAAATCACATATGGTTCCTACTTTCAAGAAATTCTCCATTTTTGTAGGGAAGATAAACAATAAGATCAAAAAGTCAATGTAAAGAAATACAATTTCATGAATGGTCAAGTAAATCACTAGAGGAAAAAAAAAAAGAAAGAAAGAAAAAAGTCGACAGAAAATTTACCTGAGCTAGCTGTTCTAAAAAACTTCAAGAATCTTAGTTGACTTTTTTTTTTCAACTAATAATAAGTTATAGTAATTTCCAAAGCTCCCCCTTGGTGGCAAGTTGTTTGAAGCAAGTCATATTTTTCAACATAGTATCTTACTTACCACAAGGATGTAGTTAAGAGATTTGGCCCTGGATGTGGATCACCTGTGTTTAATTTAATTACTGGCATGTGACCTTGAACAAGGTTCTAAGCCACTTCATGCTTCAGTTTCTTCATCTGTAAAATGGGAGTAATACCAGCAACACCTCATAAAGTGGTGGACGACTAAACAAGTTATACATGCAAAGTACTAAAAGCAATTGACACTTATTAAGCATTCAGTATGTGCTAGCTATTACTATCATTTGACATATCTCCTAGCACAATGTTTTACGTATAGTAGATACATGCTCTTTGAATTGAATTAGCAGGTGCTTGGATATAATCCAGAATCAGATAAAAGGATTCATTCAACTGTCATTGTTATTGACAAGGATCCATTCAACTGCCACTGTTATTAACAAAGACAAATATAAAGTCTGGGAAGATCTGACTTCATGAAGAAATGAAGACCATGAAAAAGTTCTACAGAATAAGAGGAAGGGAACAGTACCTTTAGCATGCCATGGGAGTAGGGACAATGCCAGTCCTATAGCCCTGACACCTACCTCATATCTAGCACATAAAAGATTCTCCATAATATTCATTGATTCACAATCCAATGGGGAAAATGGGGCAGAACATAGTTCTGAAAATCATCCTAGCACATTACTCAGAAAGAAATTTCCATTTTTTTGTCTTCTTCCATAAAAAGCAAGAAGACATATCCTCTATGAAACAGTATCAGAAAACCATAGTGAGAAAAGGAAAGGACATTGGTAGTCCAAGGACTAGTGATAAAAAAACATAAATTACCACCTGTGATGACTTTAAAGGAATTGTCTATTAAAGGCAAGGCTTTAGGGGCGCCTGGGTGGCTCAGTCGTTAAGCGTCTGCCTTCGGCTCAGGGCGTGATCCCGGAGTTCTGGGATCGAGCCCCATGTCAGGCTCTTCCGCTGGGAGCCTGCTTCTTCCTCTCTCCTCTCCCACTCCCCCTGCTTGTGTTCCCTCTCCCACTGGCTGTCTCTCTCTGTCAAATAAATAAATAAAATCTTAAAAAAAAAAAAAAGGCAAGGGTTTAGCTGATTGTCACATCAGCTGCAATAGATCTTAAGCAAGAAGGTTGGGGGTGGTGCACATGAGGAGTCAAAAACTGCCAGGCAGGCTGGCTGCTCCTAAGTGCTAATTTACATTGTCCAAACACTGAACAGTGAATATGTGCGGTAATATATTCTAAGGATGTTAGATCAGGAGGCAGGAACATAACTAGACTGGGCTGAATTTATCAATTGGCATGTATTCATGAGAGAGTCTGGGTTCAGTGAGCTAACTCAAGCAGCTGAGAATAGTTCTAACTGTTGGCTTTGATTTAACAGTGTTCTATGCTGAGTTAAATTGAGATAACAGAAATTCCTTGGTCTTATATGAAACAGTTATTCTCAACCCTGTTAGACCCAATGTCCCCTTTTTATGATAATTTTATGGTAATATCCCCTTTATTCTTAAATGAAATTTATAGTTAATATAATCTACTTAAACATATTATGTTTTAAACCAACATAATATTCTAACTGTGACATAAGAAGATAAAAGTATCATCATTTCAGTGTATGAATGCTTAGGCACAACTCTACTAGAAGACACAGCAAAGTAGTCCTATGTCTGCATCTATATTCAGAGTTGCCTTGATTACAACAGCTCCAGATGCAGACTGATATAGATGTGTTCTTTTGAAGAGAAAATTTCACAAGCAGTACTGCCATCAGTAATATGACTTTTCCAAAATGATGAAATACGTGTTGGTAAAGTTCTGAGCAAAACAATATAGTTTATTGTTTATTTATTTACGTGATTCTTGCTTTCCAGAAAATCTAGTGTATATTAAAACCTTGCAAAAGTATATATATTGTGTTTATATATTAGGTGGAGTTAGGTTCTAGGTTCAGATTATTTTTTCACGTAATGTCTGGAGGACCACTGAATGTTATGCAGGGTGCAGTACAGTTCTTTGTTCAGTCAGTCTGTCCCATGAATTGCAGGACATTTACTATTCCTGGCCCCTGCCAACAAATGCTAACAACATCCCTAATCACTGTGATATCCAATGGTTCCACAGATTCCCAAAATTCCCTCAAGAGGTAGCCCCACCCCAGGACTATCACTGATACAGAAGAACAAATCTAAACACTCAGAGGTATGGGGATCTTAGAGTGGATTGATCATGTGGGCCAGCTCAACAACCCCCTATATGCTCTTGGGAGGTTCCAAAGGCTATTTCCTTTACTTGGGCATCCAAAGTTTAATGGTCAAGGAAATAAGACTATTCTTGAGAGTTGCTAAGTGCCCGTCCTTGTAGGCTGGGAATTAAAGAAGGTGATGTTGCCATTTAAATGGGCTCTCTAATTTCAACAGGAACGATGGGAAACTATAATGCAAAGGCTAATTGGCAGTACTTAACCACAGAGGCAAATGGGCATGGTTGCTGTAATAGGCATCAGAACAGGAGGGACAGACTAATCTTATTCTCAAGAATCTTCTGCAATCATTAATTGGTCATGTAGTCTTTAGAATTAAATAACTGGACAGCACACGAAGGTTCTACATGACCTATATAACCAAACCAAATCAAATCAAACCAACCAGCCAATCAAACAAACAAATTTTAGGTCTGGTATATAGAGCCTCACCATACTATGAATCTGTTTCAAACCCAGAGCTCCTGGCTTTTTCCAAAAGACCTCATGTCATTTACTGAGGTAACTGTACACTGGGGAAAGACGAATACTCTTCAAGGATTATTGAACACCAATGGCTATGAGCTGCCACAAATCCCTGGGAACCCAGAACATTACAATGGTCACTCAGTTGAGTTTTACTTTCAAGGTAAGGTCATAAATGGAGTTGGGCTCCAGTGCATCTCACAATGTGTCTTGACGTTTACAAAACCAATGTATCATTACTTCTATTATTCCAGAGTGTATATTGGAATAGTATACTAGCAACTGGTAGAATCCTAACATTAGCTTCCAATCAAGTAGTAAGTGATACTATGGTAGAAAGGTCAAGTAGACCACCCCTCCCGATTAAAATAGTAAACCCATAGCAATACTGCATTCCCTTCCCAGGAGAATCCTTGAAATTAGTGCTTTAAGAGGTTTAAAAAACTTGAAACAAACAAGATGTAGTAGTCCCCATCTTATCTCCATTGAACTTGACACTGGCCTGTGCTGAAGACAGATAGGTCCTGGTATCATAAGCTTAATCAAGAAGAGTAGACAATTGTATCTATGGTCTCTTTACTGGGTCAAATCAACATAATTCTACATCTCGTATGCAGCTACTGATTTATAAATGCATTTTTTCTATCTTAATAAGCGGAGAACACTAAAAGCAGCTTGCTTTCACTAATGTGAACAGTACTACGCCTTCATTATCTTGATAAGCAGATATCATGTGTGCCAAAGAATGGTGAATAAATCCCATAAAAATGAATGGTCCTGCTACCTCAGTAAAGTTTCTAAAATTCCAATTATTTGAGTCACAGCAGGATGTTCTCTCCAAAGGGAAAGATACAGTGATATACCTTAAAACTCTACTTTGAAAAAAAGGCACAACGCTTAGTGGGATTGTCTGCATTTTGGAGTTAATATGGGCCATAGTTGGGTGTACAGCTCTGACTTTTTACTGAGTAACCTATAAAGCTATTGCTCCTAAAGCAATACACATTCAGTAGAAATTGTACTTCAGATTTTGAATTTTGATCCTCCCTGGGTTAGCAATACGCAGCAGGCTACTCTCTTGTGAGGCTGGGCAGCAGCAGTGAGCCCAGCTCCCACCCAGCCACACAATCATGAGCCAACCAACACACTTACAATGATTCTGTACCTATTTTCACTTTCAGTACAGTATTCAACAAATTACATGAGATATGCAACCCTAGTTTAAAAAATAGGTTTTGCATTAGATGATTTTGCCCAACTCTAGTCTCGTGTAAGTGTTCTGGACACTTTCAAGGTAGACTAGTCTAAACTATGATATTTGGTAGGTTAGGTGTATTAAATGCATTTCTGACAGGATATTTTTAATTTATGATGGGCTTATCCATACATAATCCCATCGTAAATCACAGAAGATCTGCATAATGACTAATTTTCCTTTTTCCCTTTTTCTTCCCTCTGCTTTTATACAAAGTATATTGGTAGAGGTGAGTTTATTTAGTCCACATGTCATAGGTTATCCAGAGAGGCTTGTGACTGAATTAGAGGAGGAAAGAGCATCTCTCCGAAAGGGATACAGTGACTGAGATTTTGGGTCTCTTCTTTTTGAAAGATGGTAAGGATATTTTCATTTGTACAAAGTATAGTTGCATTGTATTAAGTGGGAATACATTGTTGTTGGGAGTTTAGGTATAAGAAGAATGGTAAGTATGGATATTGGATAACCAAGAGGACTATCGCACATACTGCAGAATGATTTGCACAACACCTATTGTGTTGTTACCCTTGTCCCAGAATGCCTACCCGTAATGAAGAGGTCGGAAAGCAGAAAGCCATTCATCCCAGAATTTAGATTTAAATTGCAGCTAAGGTTCTAGATTCAGATTATGTGTATTGGGCCAAGGATATGCACTCTGAAAGAATCTGACTTGGAACTGAATTATGTGAGAATAGAGACTGATACAGATTGTAAAGAGGAGATAGGGTTCTAGAGCTGGCAGCTATGGCTGTGGCATACTGATTCCCAGGGATCCTCCTGATTTAGCACAGGGCTTTAGATTCAGAAACTTTGATGTGGCAGAGGTGGTCTGGTTCTCGTGCCAGCCATTGTGGAAACAGCTTCCTGATTCAGCAGCTTCCTGATCATGACAGAGTCCGACACTACCTAGTTTTATGGTATGACTTTGGCAGAGGTCCTAAAAGCTTGACCTAGAGATTACTCCTTCAGCTCTTTCAATGATTATACAAATCAAATAATTTTCTTTGGGCTTAAACTAGCTAGAATATATTTTCTAGACTGTTAAGAATCTATAACAAGAGAGGTGGAAGCTAGGAAACAGGAGATCTGCCACTGGAGAATGACAAAGAAATGTCCGTCTTAACAACTACACACCAGGCCTAGGGGCCAATTGGTTCATTTTAGAGTAGGAGGACAGTGGACTTTGGGACAAAGGCATCAAGCAAAATAGATGGAACTTATAGATTATCTGTGATGGAGCATTTAGAAAAATAGCTAGGTGATTTGGAAAAATTAATGGTAGTAGTATTTGGAAAAACACTTAGAGCTATGTACAGAAGAAACTAAAGCAAATTTTAAAAAAGAGGCAATTATTACTTGCAGGAAAACCAGAGAGTTTACAGAGAGGACCTATCATCAAAGTACATTATTTTGCACAATAGTGAATGATATTTACATAACATTGGATACTGCTTTAACAAATTCTTTTGAGAATGGAAAAAGGGAAGTATAGAAGTAAATCCTCAACTACCATAATAGGTAATCTACAGGTTCTGCCTAAAATTGATAAGTCAAGAAATAGCATAAGTATAATTTTAGAAAGATGGAGATGAATAGCAGAAGACACAGCTAAAAAAGGTGAAAATGGCTGGTGTTAGGGGGTTATATTTAGTGGTAGAAAGAGAAAAGGTTACTATTTTTTTTCTCTTTCTGTCTCTCTCTCTTTCCTTTTTTTCTTTTTTTTGGTCACCAGATGGTTTTATTTGCTTCTATTTTGAATGAGTTGTTACAGGCATTCTCCACTTATTAGATTCAGTGTTTTCCTGTGCATCACCTTTTCAAAATGCTCTTCCTTGTTTTATGAGTGCTTTCTTTGAGCCACAATCTTATGACCAATATTATAAGGTCAAACACATGTCACAGTCCTCCCTTGATGATTTCACTTTTGGCATCTGTTCGAGAGGTGTCTCTGCTGAGTGTGCTCTCTTGCCCTACATTCTTTTTCTAGAAATAAGTCTTATCTTAAGACTCTTGTTTTATGCAAACATTTGCTGTCCAAGTATATCACAAGTGTTTCTGCCAGTTTGCACAGATTCTCAGTCTCTGAGAAACTGGTAGAATATAGTGGGCAGCACAGCAGTTGCTCACGAGTTCCTGATCTCTTGAAGGTACCATTTTACATTTTTCAGTTTAATAGAGTTTACAGTTATATACTAATTAATGTAAAATAGATATGTAATACCAGCTTCCTATTGCAGCCTTTACACTAATGGTTATGGGAATTAATGGTGGTTGTGTCTTTTCAGACATTAATGAACAAAACTTTGGCTGTTTCCACAGCAAGGACTAAGAAGATTTTGCTTTTTCATTTTTCCCACCCCCACCAACTTTAAAAAATTTTAAACTTACAGGAAGTTGCATTGTGGACCCCCTCCCGTACCCCTTGCTTAAATTCACCAGTTGCTAACATTTTGCTACATCTTCTTTATATGTAGTTCAGCAAGTTCTAAGAAAGAAGACCTCCTCTGCTTAACTATACTAGGACCTCGCACTCAGGAAACCTCCCCCAGTGCCACTATCTAGTGTCTGGTCCTTATGCTCCAACCAAGGATTATGTGTCAGGTTGAGTTGCCATGTCTCAGTTCCTGGCTTTCTTTTCTTTCATAACATGGGCATTTTGTTGAAAGTCAAGGCCAATAATTGTTTTGTAGAATGTCCCTCAATTTGGATCTGACTTGTTTCCTTGTGATTAGATTCAGATTGAACGATGTGCTGCATTTTAGAGTAGACCCTTTGGGGCGAAATGCCCGCTGTACATGCACTGTACCTGACCTAGATGGTCCTTATTTTGAAGGAATTATTAAATGAAAAGACAAAAAGATGTAGATGTTAGGCCCATTGTAGTCATTCCCGGAGAAGAGACCAGAGGTTTCTGAGCAGGAAAAAGCAAGGGCTGTATCGTAGAAACTTCTATGGTTGTAAACTAACTCAAGCTCACCAGCCTCGCAGGCATTTAGCTCAACTCAACTGTTTCCTGCTGTTGATCCAGCGCCATACGGTGCTCTTATTCCAGAGTCAGATTGTGATTGTCTTTTTTGTGATCCCTCTTATTACCAGCCCTGGCGCCAACTCCTTGCCTCACATCATCCTCAGATGCTATCTGATGGATGGGCCAGTGGCCTTCCTTACCCTCATAAGGGACAAGCACCTGGAGTTCTCTCCACTCCAAAGAGCCCAGTGGTCCACCATGTGCATGCTGGTGGAGCTGCACAGTCAGAGCCAGGACTGCTTTGTTTACACCTGCAAGCACCACGTGGAGACCCGCTGGCACTGCACTATCTTCAAGGTAGGCCCCAGGGGTGGGGAGCAGAGGGCACTGGAGGGTCCCTGCCTCAGGGCAGTGGTCCAGCAGATACACCTGGAACACCTACATTCTGTACCAGGTCAGATCGCACACAAGGACGGAATGCGGCCATTTCTCACGTTTGTTCCAATAATGTGCTAGGAGGTGTGCCCCATCCTCCAGCCTGGGCTTCTCTCTCCAGGCGAGCCCATGCTGTGTGCTCCTTCCCACTCTGGCTGGCCTTGCTCTGGCAAGGGCTGCAGCCTTCCAGCTGGGGGTGTGTGGGTGGGGTGATGGCAGGCTGGCCACCTGACAGGGGTAGACCGTGGGACCAGGTGTGGCAGTTGGCACTTAGAAATAGGGCCAAGGGGCGCCTGGGTGGCTCAGTCGTTAAGCGTCTGCCTTCGGCTCAGGCCGTGATCCCGGAGTTCTGGAATCGAGCCCCACGTCAGGCTCTTCCACTGGGAGCCTGCTTCTTCCTCTCCCACTCCCCCTGCTTGTGTTCCCTCTCTCGCTGGCTGTCTCTCTCTCTGTCAAATAAATAAATAAAATCTTAAAAAAAAAAAAAAGAAAAAGAAATAGGGCCAAGCCCCACCCCACCACCAAGGCTACTATTTTTTAATGTAAGCCTCTAATACTACTTGATTATTTATCTATTTGTATATATTGCCTTGATTAAAGTTTTACAGATTAAAACAAAATACAATACAGGTATTAAATATTCCACTCAAGAAGTCAGAGGAAAATATAGCAAAATATAGCCAAATAAGTAAATGTAAATACTTAACAAGAACAAAGAAATGAACTGATGAATAAGAACCAAAACCAAAACCAAAAATGTAATCTTAACTGAGAAAACCAAAAGCTGCTTCATTGAAAATACCAATAAAATAGAAAAACTTTTGGTAAGAACAGTCAAGAAAATAATGAGTACAAATCATTAAGCACCATTAAAAACAAGAAAGAGACACACTGCTTAAAGAAAGATTAGATGCTTTTAGATAATATTGTTAATTATTGTACAAAAGTATCTTGACAAACTATTTGAAATGGATGATTTTCTAGGAAAATATAAATGTTACTTTTGATTCAAGAAGGAGTAGAAACAATAAATACCTTAGAAGAAAGTAGAATCTGTCAAAAAACCACTCTAAAAAATTAATGAATTTTACACAATTTCTTCATAGTTTCAATAATTTTCGTGTTGTACAAACTGTTCAGGACCATGTGCTTAAAAAATGTTTCCATCCCATTCTATGAATCTAACATACCCAAATAAAATTATTTTTGCATCTTTGTTCATTAGATTCTATGGTATATGAAAAGATGAATACTTTTGCCTAATTAGGTTTATCGCAGGAATATAAACATGCATCAGCTTTACAGAATCTAAGAATGAGATTCACCACATTAACAGAGTTACATAAAAGTGATCATCTCAAAAGATGACAAAAGATGAATTCAAAAAAATTCCACATCTATAAAAAACCTTAGTAAGCTAAGAATATATCTGATAAAAGTGATCTACCAGAATCCATGACAAACTTCATATTTAATGGTGAAACATTAAATGCAATCCCATTCAAGTTAGAAAAAAAAAAAACTGATAGTATCAACACTGTACTAGAGGTACTAAGCAATGCAATAAGATAAGAAAAAATGCAGTATAAATTTTGAAATGGGACAAATGGTCATTATTTTTAGCAATATGCACTACTAATATTACTTACAAAATGTAATGAAAAAAATAAACAAGTAATGTCAAAACAAACACACAAAAACCCATATAATGCCAAAGATTAAATCTATTAAGACATGAGGAAGACCCAAATGAAGAAAACTATAAAATTTTACTCAAAGACACAAAAGACAATCTTACACATAGAGAGATAGATCATGTTCCTGGATAGAAAGACTAAATACTTCAGTCCTTTAAAATGTAACCTGTAAATTCTATCAAAGGATATTTAATTTGTTTCCAAAACTTCATACATCTTTATGAACATCCAGACTAATCTACTACCAGTCTGATTATCTTTCCTTTGTGGATAAATATTTTTCTTTCTTGAAGTATGTAAAATTTCTTTACCTTTGAAATCTGTAAACTTTATCAGAATGCACCTAGCTGTACATCTCTTTTTCAGTGATCCTGACTGCATATCTATTTATAAGTTTCTTTTGATTGTTTACTTTGTTTTAACTTCTGGCAACTCATTAAAAACAAAACATTAGATTACTTACCTCTGCATTCCATGTTTTTACCTTTAATGTAATAATTTCCATCAGCCTTTTTGTTCTCCATTATGGAATAATACACACATTTAATTTTCCATAAGTTGGTGCTCATTCAGTTACAATCTATCTTAACTAGGTTTGTTTAAAATATATTTCTCTTTCTTATTCTCAGATTCCTTCCTTTGAGCAGGAGCAGAGCCTGTGGCTACAGAGATTGCAATCTCCCTGGAGCAAGTTTCCAAGCAGGCTTCCTCTTGTTGAGTGGTTTTGAGAACAGGACCAGGCACGTCTTTCCCTGGGGGCAAACCTGTAAAGAGGTTTCCTCCAGAGTGGGAGGCTAATAAATATTTGCGAACCAGCCAGTTCTCCTAGCAAGCAAAAAGGATATGAATCAAAGCCATTCTCTAGTTCTCCCTAGAAAGAATGGTTAAAGGTAACTGCCAACAAGTTGGTGCTCCTTTTTCTTACGTTAGCTCAGTGAAAACTCCTCGAGTCTTGAAATATGTAGGTGGGATAGGTGTTTATTTTCCAGGATTAGGCAAAACATACCCATTTTATATTTGCTAGACTATTTTGGTAGATATTTACAAAGGAAGGTTGTCAAATACACGTGCTTATGTTACTATCTTACCTTCATTCCAGGAAGAATTTACCTATCAGATGTTATTAATTGGAAGGGTAAAAAAGGAGGATGTGCAATTAGAACAGTGCAAACAGTAACTGTAAGTTATTTTTACTTTTTTTGTTGAAGTACATCGAATGTAATATAAGGTAAATAAAATCTGAAGTATACAGCCTGGTTAAATTTTTACAAAGTGAACACACCTATGCAACCACCAGCCAGGTGGAGAAGACTTTAAGAGGCCTAGCTATATCTTCTGTTGTTCTGTGAATCCAGCTATCAGACTGAAACAAGATTGGGCTAGACTCCTGAGTGATGGGACACTGTGTGTGGAGGGAAGAGGGGGGGGAGCATACATGGAGGAGCACACAGGAGACAGACAGTGAGTGAAGCTACCTTGGAACTTCTAGCACAACTTCTCGTTGAATGCAGCTGAGTGAGTGACCCCAGCTTTTGCTACACAGAGTAACCCCAGCTTTTGCTACAAAAACTGCCTGAGTCCTGCCTGAATTCCTGACCCAGAGAATTGTGAAAGAGTTCCATTCTTTTTCTTTGTATGCATCATATTATCTTGATATCATCTCAAACTTGGAAAAAAATTGCAAATATACTACAAAGAACTTTTTCCGAAATAATTTGGGAGTTAAATTTCTGACTTGATGTCCTAACAGTAGGAATGCTTTATGAATTCATAACCACAATACAACCATCAAAATCAGGAAATTAACACTTATGATCTCCTTCATAGGAAACGAATTCAATCCAGAATCACCTATTACATTTACTTGTGATGGATCTTTAGACACCTCCGATACCAAACAGTTCCTTAATCTTTCTTTCATTTTCATGACCTTGATATTTTTGAGAATTACTTGCAAGTTATTTTGTAGAATGTCCCTGAATTTGGATTTATGGGAGATTTCCTTATGCTCTCAGGTATTGAACCTTTGTCAGGAACATCACAGGAGTAACGCTCTGTTCTCATTCCATCCAATCCAGGCACACAGAATTTTTATTTGTTCCATTTAACTCTGATCACTTGATTAAAGGGATGTCTGCCAGGCTTCTCCACTTCACAGTAACTCTTTTTCCCTTTATCATTAATAAGCATTTTGTAAAGTGGTACTTTGAGACTATGTAAAGTTTCACCAAACCTTCAATTTTTTCACTTATTAATTTATGTTACAATGGACTCATGAATTCATAACCTGTTACAAGCATCATTCTGTTGTTATATGGTCCCCATTTTGGCCAATGGGAACTCTGTTCAAATGGACTTCTGTGACCTTTTGACATGTCCCCATCATTCTTTGAGTGTTTCTTTTCTTTTCTTTTCTTTTTTCTTTTTTTGGTCTGGAATAATAAAATATCCCAGGCTCATCTTTTACTTTCCCTGCACCAACTCGGGAATCAGCCATTTTTATAAGGAGTCCTGATTCCATTTAGTTGAGAATAATAATATTGAGAAGACAATTTCTGGACAGTTGGTATATTCATTGCTATTGTGGGTGAGGCATTGCTGCTCTAGGCCAAAATTAGGGAATGTATATATCTTATATTTATACGTATTTTCATATCTGTCTACAAATACTGAAATCCATGAGTTCATAACAATACTTCTAATTCCAATCCAATCCAAAGTGTTCATTCTAGTTTTGTCCTTTTGCATGTCAGATTCTCCAAAAAATAAGGAACTTGGCACCCATCATCATTAATATATTTTGTTATTTTTGTATATTATACTTGTATTTTATATATATTATATTTTTATGTATTGTCTCCCATTGTCTCTGCTGCATGCTTTACTTGTTTAAGGAATAGCAATAAGTCTGGTGTAGCAAGAATGCGGGGAGCAAAAGGGAAAGTGGTAAAAAATGAAATCAGCATTATATCACGAGTATCCTAATATTAAATCTTCCTTCTGAGTCCATGAGAAAATAGAATAAGTATTATATAAATGTTAGCTAAATTTAACTTAAGTTGGGGCACCTGGGTGACTCAGTCATTAAGCTTCTGACTCTCCATTTCAGCTCAGGTAATGATCTCATGGATCATGAGATCAAGCCCACTTAGGGCTCGGCACTCAGTGGGGAGTCTGCTTGAAGATTCTCTCCCTCTGCCGCTCTCCCCACACACACGCACTCTCTTTCTCAAATAAATATATCTTAAATAAATGAATAAATTTAACTTAAGTGATACCTAATCTTATACATGGATTTCCAGACATGTACATTTTTTCTTCCTGTGTTTTGTTCTGTCTTTTGAATTAGCATTATTCATCCTGTATGTCTCATAATACTTACCTAGCACATAACAGGTGCCCCATAATTTTTTATTATCTACTTTAAATTAAAATTTTAAAACTTAATAAATTTAAATTTGTTTTTAAAAACACAATTGAATATTTCAATTTTCTAAATAAGTATTGACTGATACTTTTCATAAAGGAAATAATGCAGTGTTTCAGAGGAAATTGGCTTATTTTTATATATTCTTAAGGTTTTCTTTTTTAAGCATTCTATTGTTTTAAATATGTAACTTAGATTCTTAAAAATAACATTTCCTTCCCCTAAATACCAATTATTTATTTTCTCTTATTTGGCAAACATTGATTTGGAGCTTCCAAGGTTTATAATAGAATGAAAATCAACCCACACCATTCTCAAGACTTAAAATCAACACTCACCTTATTGCGTTTCTCTTTTTGGTTCTCTGTTCAGGATAACTATGTAACAGCTTCTTAATGCTATACCTTGGTGAGCAAATGTATTTTGTAGAGTGTAATAATAGGGTCCAGTCAGGAAATGGAAACTACTCTCAGAACTATGAACAAAAGGACCTTAATACATAGAATTGACTATGTAAGTGATGAAGGCCCTGAGAAGCCTCACAGGGACAGGTGGCAGCCCAGGTATTAGCTGGGGCAATGGGATGAGGAGTTCTTATGAGAGCCTAGAGGACAGGCCATGAAGCAGGGGGATAAAGCCACAGTGAGAAGTGCCCAATGGGTGCTAGGATCCCAGAGAGAGGGGCACCCAGTAGGAGCTACAGCCACAGAGAAGGCACAGTGACTGATGGAGATATCACCTGAAGCAAAGTGAGAAACAGGAAAATGGCTTGACTTCTCCCTTTCTGCTACCTTCCAATCTCTTGCCAGTGCCTCCCATTTGTATGAACCTAATGGGATCAGTTAGCAAGGGAGCCTGGGAAATGCAATCCCAATGAAAAGCAGGGGAACAGAGGAAAATGAATATGCAAACAAACAGCAAATGTGACACAGCGCGTGTTTCTTAGCTCTTATTTTCAGGAAAATAAAGCAATAGTGACTTTTTGAAACAATAATAATGCCTCACGGAATTTTAAAATATATGTAGAATTAAACTACATAATGATAGTAGCACAGAGGCAGTAAGAAGAAAATTAAAATCAAGTGTTCTAAGGTCCTTTCATTACCTGGGAAAAAGTAAAAGTTATAAATTGTATTAGAAACTTTAAAAGGTCAACAGTTACTCAACATCACTAATCATTATGGAAATGCAAATCGAAATCACAATTCATGCCCATTAGGATGCTTATTACAAAACAAAAGCCAAACAAAACAAAACCAGAAAATAGTAAGTGTTGGTAAAGATGTGGAGAAGTTGGAACCCTGTGCATTGATCGTAGGAATATAAAATGGTGCAGCTGTTTTTGGAAACAGTATGGAGTTTCTTTAAAAAGCTAAAAATAGAATTACCATATGATCCAGCAATTTTACTTCTGGGAATATACCTAGCATAATTGAAAGCAGACTCAAAAATATATTTTTATGCCCATAGTCACAGCAGCATTATTCACAATGGCCACAGAAGAAGATAGGTGACAGAAGAAAGAAGAAACAGGTAGAAGAAAAGATTGAAGAAACCAAGTGTTCATCAAAGTTGAATGAATAAATAAAATATAAAAGAAAAAACCCAAGCGTCCATCAGCAGATGAACGAATAAACAAAATGTGACATATGCATAATGAAATTATTCAGCCTGGGAAAGGAAGGACGTTCCGACACATGCCACAACATGGATGAACTCTGGTTATATTAAGTGAAGTAACTCAGACACAAAAGGACACATTACTGTATGCTTCCACTTATACGAGCTACCTAGAGTAGTCATATTCATCGATAAGAAAGTGGAATGGTGGTTTCTAGAGTCTGAGAGGAGGGAGGAATGGAAAGTTTTTGTTTAATGGGCACAGAGTTTCAGTTTGGGAAGATGAAAAAAGTTCTAGATGGTGCTGATGATTGCACAACAGTGTGGATGTACTTAATGCCAGTGAGCTGTACTCTTAAAAATGGTCCAAATGGTAAATTTTATGTTATGTATATTGTACTACAATTTAAAAAATGAAATAAAAAGTTAAAAATGCATGTTGTAAAAATGCATGAGAGAATATTAAGAACAATTTTATGACAATAAAATTTTAAATGTAGATGAACAAATTCCTAGAAAAAACACCATTTAACCAAATGGATAGTCTTACATCTAATAAAAAAGTTAAACTCTTAATTTTAAGCTCTTACACAAAGAAAAGTCTAGGCCCCTTGGGCTTCAGCAATAAATTTTAGGAAACAGTTAAAGAAGAAAAAACACACCTTACACTTTCAGACAATGAAAAAAGCATATACATTTCCCAACTTGTTTTATGAGGCCAGCAAACTTTGATATCTAAACCAAGGACATATAAAGAAAGAAAGAAAAAAATCACAGATGTCTCTGATAAATTATATACAAAATCCTAAACAAAATATTAGCAAATAAATCCAGTGATATATAAAAAAGGTAATACATTATAACCAAGTTGGAGTTATTCCAAGAAAGCAAGAATGGTTTAACATTTGAAAATTAACAAAATATGAGAGAAAACCAAATATTCATCACAACAGATGTAAAACAAAAACATTTGGTAAAATTTGATACCTACTCATGGTTTTAAAAAGGGAAAAACTTCTACCAACTAGACTAGAAGAGAATTTTCTTGATATGATAAAGGGTATACCTTTTATCATAATGTATCAAAAGAATACACTAAACATCTCACTTAATGGTGAAATGTTCACAGCTTTTCCCCAGAGATCTGTAATAAACTAGGAAGCTCATTCTTACACCTTTTATTTAGCTAAGAACAGGAAACACAACCAGTGCAATAAGGAAAGAAAAAGAAATAAAAAGTAAAAGCATTGGAAAGAAAAGAAAAGAAAAGAAAAGAAGAAAGAAAGAAAGAAAGAAAGAAAGAAAGAAAGAAAGAAAGAAAACCCATATTATTAAGAGATGCCATGATTGTGTATGTAAAAATCCAAAAAAAATTACAGATCAACTCTAACAATTAATAGAAGAATTTCACCAGGTCACAAAATTAATTCTAGGTGGTTTAAAAATCTAAATATGAAAAGTGAGACTTAAGTTTTAAAAAAATAGCTTAGAATAGTTTCATAATCTTAAAGAAAGAGTTCTTGAATGGGACACAAAATACACTAACCATAAAGGAGACCATTTATATATTGGAATATCTTAAAATTAAGAGCCAGTCTTCATCAAAAGACGGCATTAAGACAGGAGGAAAGAGTAAGCCACAAAGTGGGAGGAGATATTTGCAATAGATATATCAACTTGTATCCAGAATGTATTAAAAAACTGCACATCAATAAGAAAGAAAAGGAACCCACAGAAAAATTGGAAAGATAGGATTTCAAAAGAAGGATACTCAAATGGCCAATAAACAAATGAAAAGTGTTCAATATCATGAATCATCAGGGAAATGCAAATTAAAACCATAATCAGATACGACCATCACCCATCAGAATGGCAAAAATTAAAGGACTGTCAATACCAAGCTTCTGTGAGAATGTGGTACAACTGAAACTCTCAAGCCCTACTTAGGATAGAGCAAATTAGGATAACTATGATGTAAAACTGTTTTGTATTGTGTACTAAGGTTAAACATATACATACCCTACGACCTAGCAAATCCCCTCCTAGACATATATCCCACAGAAATACATATCCACAGCAAAACAAAACAAAACCAAACCCAAACTAAAAGAATATTTATAGCACCATTATTCTTATTAGCCCTAATCTGTAAACCCAGATGTCCACAAGGATTATAATAAATTGTGGTGTAGTCATGCAATAGAATATCATATAGCAATTAAAATGAACCAACTACTTCTACGTGCAGCAACATGGATGAAACAAACATACCATTGACTAAAAGAAGCCAGAAAGAAAGCTTACTGTTTAATTTCATTCACACAAAATTTAAAAACAGACAGACTTAATCTGTGGCTTAGAAGGCAGGATAGTGATTCCTTTTAGGAGAAAGAAGGCATTAACAATTGGGGGAAGGGAGGGCACTTAGCGAATTCTAGAGTGCTGTTAATGTTCTTCCTCTGGGTGGTGTTATGTGATGTGTACACTTTGTAATAGTTCATTTATACATGTCCATGCAGAATGCAATACAAAATTATTAGTAAAAACTTATTCAGGTGAAAAACATACTGAAAATGTTTTCTAAAACAATAGTAAAGGTTGTGTTAGAGCTTTGACATTGTGGATGACTCTCTGGCCTTAGTTTTCCAAATTTTCTATACTATGGTTATTAGTTTATAATATACTGGCTTGTTATAAAACTACCGCTATCATTTAAAAAATATGTTTATAAAAGTGATTTACTTTTTCAAATACGGATCAGATCTAAGATATTTGTGAGACAACTTTTAAAAGAACCACTAATGAAAGTCATAAGATCTATTAATTTCGAAATCTTTCAAAACAGAATGTCTCTGTTACTCCTAATTATGGCCTGGCATATTCTTCATTAAGTAGTACTTGTGGATTTTAGATAAAAAGTAGGTAACTCATCCAGGTGATTTACTCATCATAAGTTCACTTCATACAAAAGCTGAACCAATTTCTGATCGGAGCTTGGACAAAGATTAAGTCTATGCATAAACACATCAGGTGCAAAAGGGCAAGTTCCTGTCTCGTCTAGTGTGAATCCTCTGTTGGTTTTTAGTTGTAACACGAATGTTCCAGTTTGTTCCAAAACAAATCCTGCTCAAAGAAAGCATGTTGTTCATTCTCCTCTGAACACTGAAAATGATAATGCACCCTTATGGATGACTTAATAAAGTATAGCATTTTATGGCCTTTGCCCTTTCTCAGTCTAATTCCTTTCTGTTCAATGATGTGTTCTGACTTCACTTTAAAAAGCAAAGCCTTCTTTTACTTGCCCAAATGCCTATCAAGATTTAGTTTGATGCTATGGTAATTCAAACTAAGGGACAAACACATCAATAAAACAATAGAAAATTTTAAGATTAATGATTATTTGGGAACTTGGTATGTGATGGAAAAAGCTATGTAAACTAGTGGAGAAACGATGCCGTAAATGATCTTGGGACAACTGGATAATTCACATTTTAGAAAAAGCTATTAAGGGGTGCCTGGGTGGCTCAGTCGATTAAGCATTTGCCTTCAGCTCAGGTCCTGATCCCAGAGTCCTGGGATCAAGCCCGCATTGGGCCCTCTGCTCAGAAGGGAGTCTACTTCTCCCTCTGCACCCCCCCACCCCTGCACTCAGGCTTGTGTTCTCGCTCTCTCTCTGAAGTAAATAAATGAAATCTTTAAAAAAATTCAAAAAACTATTAGATCTGTATTTTATATATTTTTAAAGATTTTTTTCTTTTTTAGAGAGAGAGTGAGAGCAAGCATGAGTGGGGGAAGGGGCAGAGGGAGAGAGAGAGAATCCTCAAGCTGACTCCCTGCTGAGCACAGACCCTGTCTTGGGGTTCAATCCCAGGACCCTGTGAGCCGAAATCAAGAGTTGGCCGCTCAACCAACTGAGCCACCCAGGTGCCCCTAGGTGTATACTTTAAATCTTATACAAAAATTATTCCAGATGGATTAAGGATTTAACGAAAGGTAAAAAACCTTAAAAACTTTTACAAGAAAATATAGGAAAAATCTTTATGACCTCGGAAGGGGAAGTATTCTTAAATAAGATAAAAACCATAAATCATAAAGGAAAATGTTGATAAATTTGACTACATAAAAAATTAAAAAAATATATATGAAAGATACCACAAAGTTAAAATAAAAGTGACAGCCTCAGAGAAGATACTTGCAACATATACAACCAATAAAAGATTAGTATTCAGAATACTTGAAAACAAACCACCCACTAGAAAATTAGGCAAGATATATAAACAGCCAAATCACAAAAAAGAAACTAAATGGTCAATAGTAAAGATGATCAACCTCACTCTTAATTAGGGAAATGCAAATTAAAGTGATAAAACCAACATTCTCCAGCTGGTTGGGCCAAGGCAGCTTTCATTTAACTCTCTGTTTTTGGTATACTCCCACCTTCCCATGGGCATTGTGCCCCAAGTCCCAAATTCTGTCATTGTTTCTCTCCATTATTTTTATGTACTTGTGGATTTATGACTTTAAAGTTCATTCATGTATGTATGTACAGTATACACTTTATGTACAGTATACACTTTTCTATCACTCTAGTTTGGGAGAAAGCAGCTGTAAAAGTGAATTCAATCAGCTATTTTAACTAAATGTTTCTTTTGTCTATTTAACGCAAATTAGTTCTTTTTTTAAAAAAAAAAAGATTTTATTTATTTATTTGAGAGAGAGAGAGAGCACAAGCTGGGGTAAGGGGGCAGAGGGAGAAGCAGCCTCCCTGCTGAGCTGGGAGCCTGATTCGGGACTTGATCCCAGAACCCTGGGATCATGACCTGAGCCGAAGGCAGACACTTAACCACCTGAGCCACCCAGGGGCTCCAAATTAGCTCTTTTTTAAAAATTAATTTTATCTCCATGGGGCGCCTGGGTGGCACAGCGGTTAAGCGTCTGCCTTCGGCTCAGGGCGTGATCCCAGCGTTATGGGATCGAGCCCCACATCAGGCTCCTCTGCTATGAGCCTGCTTCTTCCTCTCCCACTCCCCCTGCTTGTGTTCCCTCTCTCGCTGGCTGTCTCTCTCTCTGTCGAATAAATAAATAAAATCTTTAAAAAAATGCTTTAAAAAAATTAATTTTATCTCCAAACAAAAGTCATTTTAAATGTAAAATTCATTTTTAATATAACCACAATCTCCTTATCACATATAAAAATACTTAGTAATTGCCTAACATCCTAAGTATCTATCAGCACTCAAATTTCCAAAATGTATACAATACATAAACGGTTTGATCTTTGAGCATTCCCACATGTACCAGGTGACAGCACTTCTGAATTTTATGTTTGTCATTCCCTTGCTTATGCATCGTTAAGCATTGTATTTCTAATCTTCATATAAATGGAATCATACCTTTTTTCCATGCCTTTCCCACCCCATCAACATTAAGTTCACATGATTAACCCACGTTGAAGAATTCACTTTCATTATACTATTCCATTCCATGAATGCAGCACAATTTACCTATTCTCCTAAGGATGCAAATTTGGGTCAGTTCCAATTATTTGCCCCAGTGAACAAAGCAGTTACAACCATCTTGTATAGGAGTCTCTTGGTGTACTCATGCAAGAGTTTCTTGTTTCCAATAACTGGGGGGTGGAATTTCTGGGTTATAGGGTTGAATCTAGCTTTTGTCTCTTCAGCTACACTCAAACACCCTTGTCAAGATTGCCAAAGGCCTCCATAGTGCCAGATGGGTAATTTTCCATTCTCATTATGCTGTTCTTCAGCAGTATTTAACACAGCTTCCCCCCCTTGAAGCACTCTGCCCAGGGGTTCCTAGGACGGTGCCGTCTGCTGACATTGCTCATATTCCAAGGTAGGTCCTTCTTGGTCTACTTTGCCAGCTCCTCCTAAACCCTCTATCCCATTTCTCAACATGGGAACCCCTTGGAAGTCCTTCCTGAGCCCTTCCTCTTCTTCTCAATACCCGTATGTTGTCTAGGTGAACCCATCTATTTCTGTGACTTCAAATACCATTTATTTGTTTTAAACCCTGATTTTATTGATCCCCAGCTTGCTTCTCTGAACTCTAGTTGTATATTACCTGCTTAGATGACTCAGAGTCATCTCAAACTTAATATGTTTAAACTGGTGTTTTTTTATTTTCAGCCATAAAGCCTGTTCTGCTCCAGACTCCCACATCGTAATGAATAGTTCTACCATTTTTTCAGTTACCAAAGCCAGAAGCCTGGGACTGATTCTTGATGCCTCCCTTTCCTTCATCCTCACCCAGCCAACCTATCATTATGTCCTGCGGGTCCTGCCTCTAACGCAGGTCTTGAACCTAAACACACCGCTCCGCCCTGATCGCTACTGCCGCAGCCCGGGCTACTGTTATCTTTCACTGGCTTTCCGCGATAATATCATGACTGATCCGCACACTTCCATCTCTGTAATCCTTCAATTTATTCTTCCTACAGCAGCTAAAATGATTTCTTTTATTAATAATACTCCCCCTCCCTTAAAGACTTCCAATAATTTTCCAAACTTTTTACCCTGGCCTACAAAGACCTTCATCTGTATTTTTGCAAAAATCTATTAGTTGGTCAGGAAATCAATTCAGTAGGTAGTGATCAGCATTTTAAAATAAAATTACGGAACAGAATAGAACATATCATAGGCATTACACATTATAAGAGTGGGTCTTGTTTTGTGCATTGGCTTTGTTTAAGGAGTGAATGAGATATAAAATATATTTCCCACAGTGAGTCATTGTCAAAAAAATTTTGATGGAAGTTTCCCTGTAGGATCTGTATCCACTTATTTTTCCAACCTCATTTCACGCCACCTTCCCTGGTCCTGATGCTTCCCTCGTCTGAGCCTTATGTCAGCTCTTTTCTAACACACCAAGCCCTTTGTCTTGCAGGCCCTTTGCACCTGCAATGCCTCTGCCGGCCTTGTTCTTCCTACCAGATTTCCCATGAATGGCTTCTTTTCATCTTTTGGGTCTCAAGTTAAAAGTCCCCAACTCAGAAAGGACCTCCCTGATCACCCTATTTAATTAGTTTCCCTCTGTTATTTTCTTCTCAACACCTTGTTTCTTTCAAAACACTAATCACAACTTGTAAAAATATATTTTAAAAAGATACTTACAGGGGCGCCTGGGTGGCACAACGGTTAGGCGTCTGCCTTCGGCTCAGGGCGTGATCCTGGCATTGTGGGATCAAGCCCCACATCAGGCTCCTCCGCTATGAGCCTGCTTCTTCCTCTCCCACTCCCCCTGCTTGTGTTCCCTCTCTCGCTGGCTGTCTCTATCTCTGTCGAATAAATAAATAAAATATTAAAAAAAAAAAAGATACTTACAGTCAGTCTCCACCACTGTAAGCTTTGTCAATCTTTTCGCTCTTGTACCCCAGCATCTTACAAACTCAACCTCATTTCAGTTACAAAAAACTTGAAAGTTATGAATAAGACCCATGTTACATCCTCAGATTTGCCAAAGTGAATAATTTATTATTATTTGTAAAATATTCATCAGGCTTGACAGTAGACGTCATTAAGAGTTCTATGCGTATTGTAGTAGTAGAGACGAATTTCCTTAATAAATTCCCGTCTGACTCCATCTGTCTTGTTATCCTGCTTCCTTAGTGGAGGATATTTGGTGGTGATTTCTGAAATGCCATTAAAACCTTGTTTAAAATTCCATCAAACTTTTTAGCTTGACCACACAGCACTGATCAAAAGTTCAGTCTTGAGGAAATGAGGCAATCCTTTTTTCTTGGCTTGGTTACCTGAATAGCCACCAAGAGTCTCTTTGTTTGGTTTGGTGGGTTCAGCTCTATGAATGAATGACTCCTTTACCAACAAACAATAGCATACAGCTGGGCCACTAACTAGTTGAGAGGTGTTAATCTCCTTGCAGATAATTATTTCCAGAAATCTAGCAACTACTAGAATGTTTGGATTCCTACTGTGTCCTGGAAATTTAAAAAACCAATGTAAAATGTTTTTAAAACTTTTTAAAGATTTTGTAATTTTCTGCTGCAAACTTTTCAATTTCAAAAGTCATAGTTTCATATTGAAATCATAAAGTTATAAATATTTTTCTTGAAATTATTATGAATTCATAGTTTAGAATTTAAGAGACTGATTTCCTTTATCATTTTCAGTCACATTCGATTCTTAAACACAGGGAACTGATACATTGACCAAATGTGTAGTTTACCATTAGTACTTTCACCTTTTCCCCTGAAGTGATACGTAAAATCTACACCGTCACTGCTGAGACCTGCGAAAGTTCACTTCAAGAAGTTAAACATCAGACCTTGAGTAGGGGTTAATCAACAGTCTATTTCTAATAGCTTGCTGACAAAGACAACCTTATACTGTGTGTTTCTAAAAACCACCAGTTAGTTACTGTAACTTCACAGGGAAAACAACAAGCATGCTTTCCCTTGATGTCCTGAGAAGCCACGGAGTCCTTAAAAACCAAAAGTAAACTTTAGAATGAGAAAAATAACTTTTAAACTCAGTCTTCCTCCAAAATTTCCAGTTGCAACTAAAGTAAACTGGGATTCTTCCCCACACCTCCCTGTGAATTGGAACATTTTGTGCTGAGTAAATTGCGCTCGGTAACACACCATGCTGAATTTAGCTCGTATTTGAAAAATACCACAACCATGCTCCATTGTTTGATCATATTTACTTTCTGGCTAGAAACAACTTCCAAGGAGTATTTATTCTCTCAATCTCTCCTAGGCCCTGGATTTTTGCTCACAGTGGTACACCTATGTATGGTGGGACAGAGGTTGAGTTCTGAATGCTGAAAAGGCATGATTGGATTTTTCTTAAAAATACCATTTGAGGGGCACCTGGGCGGCTCAGTGAGTTAACTGATGGACTCTTGGTTTCAGCCCAGGTCATGATCTCGGGGTTGTGGGATCGAGCCCCATGTTGGGCTCCACACTTCAGTGCAGTCTGATTGAGATTCTCTCCATCTCCCTCTGCCCCTCCCCTGCTCACACACACTGTCTAAGTTAATTTAATTAATTAATTGTCAATTAATTAATTACTTGAAAAAAATACCATCTGAAAATACAATCCATGTCTCACTGTCTTGAATTTATTCCAGTCCAATTTTACACAAGATTTCTAGACAAAATGATATAATTATTTAAGACCTCCTGAGACTCAGATTAAAAAAAAAAAGACAACAGAAAGACTCAGCAGTTTGTCATTTCTGATTTAATCTTCCTATCATGTAGATACCAGATTCATAAGGGATGAGACTCTTCATTCCTTTGCTGTATCATCAATTCTCAATTAAAGGCCTGAACTGCATCAGGCTCCTCAGAGAGTCTTCAGTTTCTCTTCTGCTGATAAGCACGCTTCGCCTGCTGAGCTCTTCCGGCTTCAAACACTGACACATGGACAGCCTTAGCTCTCTCATGAGGTGAGCAGTAGCTGATATTATATCACAAGGACATTAAGCAGGAGCGGCCTCCAAGAATGGGCTTCCTGATTGGTAACATTTTACCCACCGTGACATTTCCATCTGCATTTGTCTTATTACATAATTTAATTTTTTAAACTACATAAGTCAGGGCACCTGGGTGGCTCAGTTGGTTGAGCCGACTCTTGATTTCAGCTCAGGTCACGATCTCAGGGTTGTGACATTGAGCCCTGCGTGGAGCTCTGCCCTCAGCATAGAGTCTGCTTGAAATTCTCTCTCTCCTCTCCCTCTCTTTGCCCAGCCCCCTGCTCACATTCTCTCTCTAAATAAATAAATAAAAATCTTTAAAAACACCCGACATAAGTCAATAAAATATAAAAGTGAAAAGAAAGAATATTGTTTCTGTGAAAACTAAGTCAAATGTCCTGAAAACAATAAGGTCTAATGACTTAAAATTATTTAGTTGTCAAATTAGACGTGGGTTAAACAATAAACAAAAAAAACTGGCATAAAAAGGTCTGAGGACAAACACAAAGCATAATAAAGTAGCCACCTCACTATAAGAGTTAATTCTATGGGCATCAGACAGATCAGTAGGTGGAAGTCCTTGAAAGAAAATCCACTTTAATGTTGACTTAAACCATTTTTATGATATTCTTTATTTTAAAAATCTATCAAGAGTGTGATAAAGTGTTCCAAAGAAATCCAATTGAACAAATTAAGTAAGAAAGACTGATAGATAATGATGATAATAAAACTGTCAAGAAAACATCCCAAAGAAAGTGCCAGATCACCTCATGATTATAAACAACTCAATCAGAGTTTTTACAAACAACAGATGCTGACTCTGGGTATTTAAGCAGTTTATGAAAAGGAGTTTTTAAAGAATACTAGGTTAAAATAGGTGATCTTGATGGTACGTCAACTATACCTTGGTAAAGCTGTAAAAGAAAAACAAAGGATACTAGGTGTCCAATGTGTGTTTTTTCTTTAACACCACCAAGCAATCAACTCACTTCTGACACTACCTACCTAGAGACTGTGTCAGATCCCACAGGCTAAGGACTCAGTCCTGCAAGACTGCCCCCTCCCCCCACTTCAGATGCCAGTCACAAGTCCACGTTGTCACCTGTGCCATGGAGCAGAGGTTCCCATGACCCCCTTCTCAGGTTTAATTAATTGCTAGAGCAGCTCACAGAACTCAGAGAAACATTTTATTTACTAGATTATCAGTTTATATAAAAGCACATATGGGAACAGGAGCAGCCAGAAGGAAGAGATGGACAGCGTCAGGTATGTGGGAAGGCGGCATGGGGCTTCCACGCCGTCTGATCCTGCCCATTCTCCCCACATATATCTCCAACTATTCACCAACCCAGAAGCTCTCCAAACCCCATCCTTTTGGATTTTTATGGAGGCACCATTACACAGGCATTATTGATTAAATCGGTAGCCACTAGTGATTGAATTCAATCTCCAGCCCCTCTCCCTTCCTCAGGATGGAGCTGGGTGGGGGGCTTGGGGGTTCGGCACGCTGAAAACTCCAGCCCTGTAATTGCTCCATTGGTTCCCCTAGAGACCAGCCCCATCTGTAGGGTCTTTCCAAAAGTCACCTCATTAACAAAAGACATCTTTTTTTTTTTTCACTCTCATCACTGGACAAAAACCAAATATGTATTTCTTATTATAAATCACAGTATCACAGGATGGCTCACAGAATCAGTGGGAGGACCGGAGAAAACAGATGTGAGTTGAAGCTACACTTCCAGGAGCAACAGTGAAAACTATAGGGCAGGAATGGTCTGACGAGGAAACTGCTAGCCTGGCTCTCCCTCCCATGGGGGGCCCACCATGGTCCCTCTGCCAGGAACTGACTTTACAGTGTCCATACTGCTGCCAGCACCACAGCTAACTCCTAGGTGAGAAACCAACCTCAGGACCACGGCTGTCCCTCCTGCTTCTACCCTTATCTGCAAAATGGATGGTCTCCCCTGAGCCTATTTCCTTGTATGACTTCGGAAATAAAGTCTTGCATGCCTATGGGCTAGCTGCAAAGGAGCCCAAGGAATTGAATTTTCGGGGTTTCTATCTTGGGGAAGCAGGACTCCTAAGTCTAGAGATTTCCTTGATGTAGCAAGAGTGATCAGAAATTGCTGGGCAGACTAAAAATGTAAGAAATATCCACTTCAACAGCTTCCAGTGTCAATGGATCTACTCATGTTCAGTCAAATTCAACTAACCTAGTACTTATGATGTTAGACCTCTAGAATTTCACATGCAATGTGTGACTTAAGAAAGTCTTTGATTTCTCCAAAAGAATATAATAATTAAGAATAACAGTGATCATGGGGCGCCTGGGTAGCGCAGTCGTTAAAGCGTCTGCCTTCGGCTCAGGGCGTGATCCCGGCGTACCGGGATCGAGTCCCACATCGGGCTCCTCTGCTGTGAGCCTGCTTCTTCCTCTCCCACTCCCCCTGCTGTGTTCCCTCTCTCGCTGGCTGTCTCTCTGTCACATAAATAAATAAAATCTTTAAAAAAAAAAAAAAAAAAAAAAATAACAGTGATCATGTACACACACACACACACACACACACACACACACACACCTCTTAGTAGTTAAGAGCCTGACTCTAGAATCAGACTTTCTAGATTTGAATCCCTGTCTGCTACTTACTAGCTGTGTGACCTTGGGCAATTTATTGTAACATGTCAGTATTTTCAACTGTAAACTGTAAACTGTGGATAATAACTGTAACCCTCCCCACAGCAGTGTTGTGTGTTTTAAATGAGTTGATAGATGCAGAGCTTTTAAAACCATGCTTGAATGAATAAAGGTGAGCTATTATTATGGGTACGACATAAATACTATAAGAAAATGGGAATGCACTGAATCCATGAGCTATATAATATGGGCAAAGCACATAGGTGGAGGCTCAAAGGTGAAAGAGGCATGGTCCTTGCATTCTGAGCAGGCAACCAAGCGTGGAAGATAAACACATAAATAGCTGTGATACAAGACAGCCAGCAGTAAGTGTGCAATATCAGAACACACAAAATACTATGGGAATATTAAGGACCGTGAAATTCTTTCCTGCCAGAAGAACTTTGTGAGGCACTTGGGTATGTCACTTTGGAGTTATGCCTTAGGGAAAAAAAAAGTACAAATTTGATGGGCAGATACTAGGAGAAGGGAGAGGATGAGGGAACTCCAAGCAGGAACGGAGCAGCTGGAACAAAACCCCAAAGGTAAGAAATGGTTCGAAAGGTAAGGGGTAAAGAAAGTTTAGCCGGAGACAAGGCAAGAAAAGAAGCCTGGACCAGTTTGTGGAGTGTGTTCAGCTGGGGAGATGCACTTGGCCATGGATGCAGTGGAACTTTCAGTTGTTTTATACCAAGGAGGGGGTTGTGTCCCAAGCCATCCCAAATCATTCTACCCCAAACCATTCCATTTTCTTGTAGTCAGTTACCCTCTGATTCTAAGTTCTTTAGAAAGGCATTAACTTTTCATGGCTACAAGATAAAATGAATTACATGTCTAAGTCAAACTGGAACCTGCTTTGAATTAGCCTTGAGGGAGTTTTCCAATTCTCCATTTCTATATTCTTCCCTAGGCTGCCTGAAGGAGGTTTTTTTTAAACCTCTAAACAGGCAGAAGCCAGTTAGCAGTATTCCGGTATTCAAAGACTCAAGTTTCTTGGCAAAGACGTGGCTGCTCTTCTCATTTTCCTCTCCACTAGCATGTTTCTTTTCTCTTATTCTCTGAGATCAAAGAGAAGGGCACGGAGAAATCCTGTTGAAGTCAAACAGCTCCTTATCTGAAATGTAGCTCATTTCCCCTTTCCTTAATGTTTGATATGTTCTCTCCAGCAACAAATCCACAGCAGAAAGATGGGTGAGGGACTCCCTGGAACAGTGTTTGCTCCCTCAGCCAGCCCCCGTGTGGCAGGAGCCCCAGGTCAGCCAAGTGCTCTGGCATCTCTCCCCCCGCGGTGAGTCCTTCGCTTGGTGAGACTTCCATACCTCCAACCAGTAAGTTGACTTACGGATTGTGTTCACCAATAAAACATACTTACAGCTTTGGTGTTTTGTTTTTTTTTTAAAGATTTTATTTATTTATTCGACAGAGATAGAGACAGCCAGCGAGAGAGGGAACACAAGCAGGGGGAGTGGGAGAGGAAGAAGCAGGCTCATAGCGGAGGAGCCTGATGTGGGGCTCGATCCCAGAACGCCGGGATCACGCCCTGAGCCAAAGGCAGACGCTTAACCGCTGTGCCACCCAGGCGCCCCACAGCTTTGGTTTTTAAATATATATTGAAACAAATCTGAGTTAAGCAGTATTCCAAAATCAACAGAACTTGGAATTGCTAGGGATAGGGAACAAACATACCAGTGTAAAAACTTTGGCATGACTCTATCAGTTCATGCTCCGTTAATTTGGTTCTATGACTCAAAACTAGAATAGGAAACTCGTTTGTTCTACTGAAAACCTGTTTGCTTCATTAATATATGCAACTATCTATTATTGGTTGTTTTTTAAAAAGCATTGGGATTTATTGGCCAATATAATTGAAGAGTCCAGAAATGGTTCCAAGCTTCAGGAATAGTTGGATCAGGGCTCTGGCTCTCCTGTCTGTTTCTTGTTTTTGCTGGCTTTGCACCCAGTCTGGCTTCCTTCATGATTGCAAGAAGGTTTTTAGCAGTAGGACGACTTGTTGGAAAATGATCTTATGATTTCACTGTAGGTTTAATGCATTGTTTTACTTTCCTTCAAAATCTAGCAGGTGCTGTATTATTACACAAAGATAAGAGCCTTTTAGAAATGGTTCTTCGAAGCATCAAAGTGCTAAAGCCCCAAACTTCTGGTGCTGGACAATGCGTAAGGGCTAAGTCACCGTGGGTGTCATGGATATCCTTCTTGTCTGAGCCCACGTGGTCTCTTCAAATTAGATAGCTCTGCTGGTCACATGTCAGGGGGGCATCCAAGCCTTTGCTTGTTTGGATACCCTGGCACTCAGGGTTAACCTTTCTTACATTTATTACTACATGGCCACTTTTCTTCAGAGTTCTTCCATTATTGACTACTTTACAGAAATTTGAAAAATAAAGCAATGGATATTTTTTTGTTGTTTATTTTATTTTTTTAGTAATCTCCACACCCAATGTGGGAATTGAACTCACAACCTTGAGATCAAGAATCGCATGCTCTTCTGACTGAGCTAGCCAGGCACCGTAAGACCTATTTCTATGGACATAGAGGACCCCTAAGCAATAATGTGAAAAGAAATGTCATGGGGGTCATTCTCTATTATTATATTTTAATATGTCAGGTTGTTCTATTTCTGGTCCGATTGTTAGGAAAATGAACTAATTTGTATGACTGCCTGAAATAGCACTGAAGACATTTTCTCTATGGCCTAGCCTGTGTTTTTAGTGTGCCAGTGTTTATATGTGTGTGGACTGTGTGTGGGCGTGAGGGGATGGTCAAGGGAGTGAGAATTAGGTCCTGTTGCTGAACTCCACAGCAGGCAATATAAACTAAGCACCTGTATGTGCCAACCATGGTTTTGAGCTTTTTTTTTTTTAATTTTGTTTTCAGTTTTGAGCTTCTTACACACATTATCTTATTTAAGTCTCATAACCACCCAATGATATGATATCTATCTTCTTCCCATTTATGGATGGAGAAACAAGTTCAGAAAGACAAGTATATTTCTCAAGGTTGCACAGTCCAGGGGTCTGTCTCCAAAGCCTGAGGACTGACCTGCTAGCGTGTACCTGGCTCCCAGCGCTCTCCCCTGAAGCATACTGCTTGATGGACCCCGGGAGTATGACAAAAGATGTCTCCCACCTCCATCCAGTGCCCTTTGAGAAGTCTTTTCTCTGAGAACTCCATAGAACTATGGTTTAGTGTCAGGGAGAGAACAGCTTGCCTTTTATCCCCACCGGAAACATTTCATTTCCTCCAGTGTAATGACCTTCTTCCCTTTCCATATAATTCAACATGATTCAGACGCAGACAAAGAGCTACTACTTGATTCTTTAAAATATATTTTTCTGAGTGTGAAAGAAATACACGCAAATTGGAAACTTCTGGAAAATGGAAAACATGGAAATCTGTAAAGAACCGCATAAAACACCCTAACACTCCCAAAACAGTGCCATTAACATTTTTGTGCATTTCCTTCTGGCAGGCACAGCTTCGCATTTTGGTGAATCCATACATGGTTACATGGTAAACATGTGTCCAGAAGTCTGGAGGGCAACAACTGGTTTGTTTTTTTTTCTTGGTCAACACTGTACTTCCAAACGAACTAGAATTTAATAAAAACCTGAAATAAAACAAACAGACAAAAAACAAACAAAAAACCCCACTATACTTCCAGGTCTAGCGCAGTACCTGGCAGAGAGCAATGAGCATCTAATTAGTACTCTCTAATTATTTGACTTAATAAATAATTGTTGATTGAATGACTGACATTATATACCTTCCAAAATTTTTTAAAGGCCAGATGATTATGAATCTCTGAAATAAAACATAACTGTGAGATCACATTAAGATAGTGCACAGCTCATTCCCAGAGGCCTCACCAGGGTGAAGGCAAAATGGTGCAATGCAGAGAAGGCCGGGGCAGGGGTGGGGCTGGCAGGCTCTCGCTTAGCTCGGCCGCTGCACACACAACAGCACACACTCCATTCTACTCCTTAACACCGCAGTTTCCTTATTTGTGATGTGAAGGGGTTGATTGGACTGCTTGCCAAGATGACCTTCTATTTTTACACTACATCATTTTCCCTCTTTGAAAGGATGTTCCTCTAGTACAGAGATACATTTTATTCGAAAACATTGAAGTCATTCAGGGTTATACAGGGTGAAACATTGAAATTTCCCTTTTACGAACACCCCCATTCCCAATACCACTCTCCTCCCCAAAGTACAGATGGATGTCTGTAAGGCCCTTCCATCCTTCTATGCTTGTATATATGTCCAAATACAAATATGAAACTCAAAGAATCATAAATGGAATCATATTACATGTATTATCCTGAGAATTGCTTCCTCCCTCACCCCCACCCACCTGCCATTTTCCCTACACTATGTCTTTGGGGCTCTTTCTGAGTCAGTGTATCTAGATTGACCTCCTTTTGATAAAATGGATGTATCATCCGTGATTTAGGTATTCTGCTAGTAACGGGTGTAGGCTGTTTCCGGTTTTACACTATTAGAAACAACGCTACGGTAAATACCCGGTACTGCACAGTGCCTTGGTTCGGAGAATCAACTCTGCCGTCAGACTGCCTGTATTTGAATCCTGCGTCCACCACTTTGTGGTTGTTACTTAACCTCCCTGTGCCTCTTTCCTCATCAGTGAAGAGGGGATCGCTGGGCTACTGTTAGAATTACGTTAGTCAATATACGTAGAGTTCTTCAACCTGTCTGGCACACAGTACATGCTAAATGCTGTTATCAGTGTTACATATGAATTACGTACCTAGACAAGCCATTTCTGGGGAATTGATTTCTAAAGATGGCACTGCTGAATTGAAGTTAAGCACATTTGACACTCTGAAAGATTTTGCCAAATTGCCTTCCTAAATGTCTTTAACGATTTCAACTTCTATCAACAGTGGTTGAGAGTATCTTACAGTGGTCATTATCAATATTATGTGTTTTCCCTACTATTAGATATCTAGTCACTTTCTGAAATGTAGGCTAATTAGCCATTGTTCCTGTCATTCTTAGTGTCCTTTACTGTCAGATTGAAATGTAAGACTGTTGAGCACTATTAAGGCAAGTTTGGGCCATTGGCTGTTTACCAGGGAAGCTACTGTCAGCCGTTTGGGGCTGTTCCCTGTCCATATCACGTATCGCCTCTCTTTAGTAGAACTCATGTGCCCGAAACATGTCTGGTGATTCTTTTCTCTTGTGTGGTTAATGTAAAATTAAAATCCTGTATTTATCTCAAAAAGAGCTAAAAACAAAAGCAGAACACAGAACAAGTATCAGGGAGTTAGTACACATCGTCAAAGTTTGAAGATTTAACAGAACATCACATTTGTGGTTAAAGAAGTATTAGACATTAGAGAGATGTGTCTGAGCTTGTCCCCTAGCAAAGTGGTGTGCAGTGTGATTCTGAGTCAGGACTGGGGCTGGCTGGGCCTAAGGATCTCTTCAGGCTCCACCTAGCCCTTTGGGATTAAGGCCCTTAAAACGGCCCAAAAGCTCTCCAGTGCCCTCTTCTGGCAAAAATGAGGAGTTACATGCTTCCAGGAGAGCAGCTCCTGCCTGGTCCCACCAGAGTTGTTTACAAAGTTAAGGTCAAAGAGTTAAGGAAGAGGGAAAAAGTCCTATTTTAAGGGAGGAAAAATTAAAGTACTTGGGAATAAATTGCTGACTGAAGTTCTCATTAATATTTACTTATTTGGGGGCACCTGGGTGGCACAGCGGTTAAGCGTCTGCCTTCGGCTCAGGGCGTGATCCCGGCGTTATAGGATCGAGCCCCACATCAGGCTCCTCCGCTGGGAGCCTGCTTCTCCTTTCCCACTCCCCCTGCTTGTGTTCCCTCTCTCGCTGGCTGTCTCTATCTCTGTTGAATAAATAAATAAAATCTTTAAAAAAAATTTACTTATTTGTTCAATTGAGAAAGCCAAGTGGAGAAACAAATACAACAGCATTTCACAGAATCCTATCCAAAACGATAAAAACCAATCTTCACCATACAAAACTTCTAAAACTCCTAAATCCCAGATGTGCTCATTTAGTGTTTTCTGACCAATGTGAGCCTTATTTAAATGCTTATCCTGTGAGGAAATGTGAAAATCATATGCTAGTCGTATTATGGACTTTCTAAAACTGTAGTTACTCCTTTTTTACCTGTTTTCCTTTTATCTGAATTGCCCTCTGGAAATAACTGGGTGATGGAAAAAAAGTTTCTTTCCCTTGCATGTCAAAGCCCAATATTTTCCTCTTTAGATCTGTACTCACTCAAATGTCACCTATGGGTGAGACTTACCCTCCCTACTCTGTGTAAAAATTGTATGTCTAGCCCTACCCTCTACAACTCCCCCATCTCTGCTCCCTCCATATTTTTTATAATTCTCATAGCGCTTATCACTATAAATTTTACTTTTTCAAATTTATTTTAAATCACATACCGTACAATTCACCTATTTAACACTTACAACTCAATAATCTAACACTTACGACTCAATAATTTTTAGTGTACTCTCAAAGTTGTGCACATCACCCCTAAAAGAACTCCTGGGGCCATTAGCAGTTAACAGGACCTCATTTCCCCTCAAGCCATCCCACTGCCCCTAATCCTCAGCAACCACTAATCTGCTTCCTGTCCTTATAGATTTGCCTATTCAGGACATTTCGTATAAATGGAATCATACGTTCTATGGGCTTTTGTGACTGACTTCATTCGCTTAGCATGTTTTCAAGGTTCTTCCACGTTGTTATATCGGTACTTCATTTCTTATAATGGCCGTTTGACATCCATTATATGGATTATACCACATTTCCTTTTTCTGTTTATCAACTGATGGACATTTGAATTCTATTCATTTTTTGGTTATTATAAATAACGCTGCTCTGAACCTTCTTGTGCAAGTTTTCGTGTGGACATGTGTTTGCTTCTCTTGGGAATTTTACTTTAAAAATGTTTATTGTCTATCTCCCTTATCCAGAATGCAAGCTTAGAGATTTTTGTGTATTTTGCTATATCCCCAGCACTTAACACCATGCCAGCACAAAGTAGGTGGACAGCATGTATCTGTCAAATGAAACAACTACTCCTCTCTTTTCTCTTTGCTACACGGGATCCCTCAGTTCCTCTTAATTCTGGTCCCAACTCTTCCCCTCAATGCAGATTAGTCACCACTAGGAGGAAAGGAAGGTGAATCCTCCCAGTCTCTGCTGTCTCTCCAGTCCATCTCCCCAGTCCCAGAGCTGCTTGTATTATATTCCAGCCCCTATTATCTGTACTTATATCCAGTACATCTGTCTACTCCTGACCCTAAGTCACTACTCTACATAATAATGAAATCTCAAGGAAACTGAGTCCAGGTGAATCTCTGAAATGTCAGTGAGTCTTACCTATTCTTTTTTTTTTTTTTAATTTTATCTATCCATTTCAGAGGGAGGGAGAGAGAGAGAGCAAGCACAGGAGCAGGGGGAGGGACAGAGGGAGAAGCAGGCTCCCTGATGAACAGGGGGCTCGATCCCAGGACCTAGAGATCTTGACCTGAGCCAAAGGCAGATGCTCAACTGACTAAGCCCACCCAGGCGCACCAAGTCTTACTACTCTTGTTTTGTCTACAGCTAGGTGTTATTATTCATCAGTGCTTTGCTCTTTCCCTCTGAGAGCAAAAAAGAAAAAAGAAGATCTCAAAGAAAAAATGTTCAGGGACTGGAAGATTGAAAGAATTTATAAGCCTACTTTCTGCTTCACAGTGACCTAGGAAGAGAAGTTTTGATCAGAAATATTTTTCAGATAGACAATAATGAGTTCTGATTTTTAAATTTGTAATTTAGATCATTTGTATATTGGAGACAGCCTGTGGATTTAACTTAAAGCTCCCCTAGATAGCCCAAGCCGAACAGAGTACAAGCCTGTGAATATTCCTATTAGTTTATAGAATTTAACCCACATGCTAAGTAAGTTCTGCAATGGACATAAAGATGAGTAGACCTGATCCTGGGTGGGCATCAAGGAAGTAACATCCTAGAAGACGAGAAGAATGGATACACATTTCAACTCAGAAATTGGAAAAAATATTGATTATACTCCTATAGTGGTACCATTCTTAAAATTTTTAGTAGTTATATGCCAAGGACTGTGCTAAGTACTGGGGATAAAATATACCTGTCCCGGTACATGAAGTGTTTTCAGTGTTGGTAATACTGTGCAGAAAGTACTCTGAGAGCACGGAGGAGGAAAAACTTAGTTCTCATGAGGGTTGTGTGTTGGAACCTGGCCTAGGAGAATTCTGACAGGTAGAGACAAGCAGGAAGGACATTCAAGGTGAAGAACACAGCATGAGCAAGGCAGGACAATGGCTACTGGTCAGATCCCTAGAAATAAGAGATAAAGAAAGATACCAGGACCTTAGATTTCTCAAGTTCATTTCTGCCATAGCCAGGCATCTCCGTCAAGGTCTTTGTGAGAAACAAGAAAAGGCCAGCAGGTTTTGGCCACAAAACCCAATGTGGAAACTAGCCACGTATGTAGGACCCACAGACTGCCTTGTACATCTTAGGCAGGCCTGAGCCCAGTGCCCACACAAGCCAGGCAGCAGCCCGCCCTTTCCACCTGGGGCCCCACTCAACACCCTCCCTCTTGTGTCTCACCACTTCAATGGGAAGGAAGAGCCAATTCAAGGAAAAGCCTCTAAGGAGAAAGAGGGGAAATGAGTTTTTCCACCCCAAGACATAGAACAGAGCTGGCCTCATTTAACGCCCAAGGCCTTGCTAGTTAGAATCACTAATCAAATACAAGAATTGTTTTCAGAATAGAGAACCCAGAAATGGACCCACGGCTCTTTGGGCAACTAATCTTTGATAAAGCAGGAAAAAACATCCGGTGGAAAAAAGACAGTCTCTTCAATAAATGGTGCTGGGAAAATTGGACAGCTACATGCAAAAGAATGAAACTTGACCACTCTCTCACACCATACACAAAGATAAACTCCAAATGGATGAAAGACCTCAATGTGAGACAGGAATCCATCAAAATCCTAGAGGAGAACATAGGCAGCAACCTCTACGACATCGGCCAAAGCAACCTTTTTCATGACACGTCTCCAAAGGCAAGAGAAACAAAAGATAAAATTGTGGGACTTCATCAAGATAAAAAGCTTCTGCACAGCCAAGGAAACAGTAAAAAAAACTAAGAGGCAGCCCACGGAATGGGAGAATATATTTGCAAATGATGCTACAGATAAAAGACTGGTATCCAAGATCTACAAAGAACTTCTCAAACTCAATACACGAGAAACAAATAAACAAATCAAAAAATGGGCAGAAGATATGAACAGACACTTTTCCAATGAAGACATACAAATGGCTAACAGACACATGAAAAAATGTTCAAAATCATTAGCCATCAGGGAAATTCAAATCAAAACCACACTGAGATACCACCTTACGCCAGTTAGAATGGCAAAAATAGACAAGGCAAGAAACAACAATTGTTGGAGAGGATGTGGAGAAAGGGGATCTCTCCTACATTGTTGGTGGGAATGCAAGTTGGTACAGCCACTCTGGAAAACAGTGTGGAGGTCCCTTAAAAAGTTAAAAATTGAGCTACCCTATGATCCAGCCATTGCACTACTGGGTGTTTACCCCAAAGATACAGACGTAGTGAAGAGAAGGGCCATATGCACCCCAATGTTCATAGCAGCAATGTCCACAATAGCTAAATCGTGGAAGGAGCCGAGATGCCCTTCAACAGATGACTGGATTAAGAAGTTGTGGTCCATATATACAATGGAATATTACTCAGCTCTCAGAAAGAACGAGTTCTCAACATTTGCTGCAACATGGACGGCACTGGAGGAGATAATGCTAAGTGAAATAAGACAAGCAGAGAAAGACAACTATCATATGATTTCTCTCATCTATGGAACATAAGAACTAGGATGATTGGTAGGGGAAGAAAGGGATAAAGAAAGGGGGATAATCAGAAGGGGGAATGAAGCATGAGAGACTATGGACTCTGAGAAACAAACTGAGGGCTTCAGAGGGGAGGGGGTGGGGGAATGGGATAGGCTTGTGATGGGTAGTAAGGAGGGCACATATTGCATGGTGCACTGGGTGTTATACGCAACTAATGAATCATCGAGCTTTACATCGAAAACCGGGGATGTACTGTATGGTGACTAACATAATATAATAAAAAAACATTTTAAAAAAGAATTGTTTTAACTACTACAGGAAAAGAAGCTGATTGAACATGGGATGGGATGTGCCTCAGCACTACTTAAACAGCGGAACACTGAGGGCGCAGAAACTCCTTACCACAGACTGTTATTTAAGTCCCATTTTACTGGCAAGCAAAAGGCCTTAGAGAAGAGGAGAAACTTACCTTTACATCAGAGCCACACCATGGAACCCAGGCAGTCTGGCCAGAGTCCATGCTCTTGACCATTCATTTTACAATATAACTTCACCAAAGAAATGAATTGAGAGAAAGTACCAGAGGAAAAGAAAGCTCAAAGACATAAGTCCAGTGAGATCAGCTACATGGACATTCAAAAACTTCTCAAGCTCTTTGCCTGTCTCCATCCCTCAAATCCCTTGAATCCCAGCCTTGGGGAGAGGATGGCAAACACTTTGTATGGTCTCCCGTCAATACCCAGAGTGAAACCGACTGACTTCTAGACAATAATCTCAAGTGCCGGACTAATGCTGTGTTCGAGGCCAATGGCTCAGGTGAGTCAGCAGCAAGCCCACTTTGGTAGAGTTTTGTTCTTATATCCCAGTCTGATAACTGTGCGGAGAGGATGCCGTGGTTTGCTGCCCCCAAGCCTTCTTTTAGAAGCAGGACATGCATTCTCTTGGACGTTGGAAGTGTTGGCTGCTGGAAACTCTAAATCCCTCTCAGCCAAAAGGGGCTGCTGCTATTCCACATCGATTAGAACGGCCAGAACACCGACGACACCAAATGCTGGTGAGGCTGTAAAGCAACAGGAACTCTCGTTCATCGCTGGTGGGAACGCAAAATGGTGGCTTTGGAAGTTTGGCGGTTTCTTTACAAAGGGAACGGCCATATCAAGGTCATGCCTCTCTCCATGGGCAGCTCACCTCTAGTGCCTGGAAGACGCAAGGATGGAAAGGCCCACCCCTTGTCATGACTCAAAAGGGCCATCCTGGTCCAGAACTTCCAGAAGGAATGGCTGAGAACTCTGCTATAAACACATTATAGTTCCACAGTTCTCTTTGCCCATTCCCGATTCTCTCATTCCCTTATAGATATCATTCTTGAAAACATCCCCCCCAAATTCTCTTTATGCAAGTCATTGCCTCGGATCCTGTTTCCCAGGAGGCCCGAGCTAAGACAAACAGTATGGAAGCAGATTATAAAGTGATAGGTTGGAGCTGGAATCACCTTCTAGGCAGCTGTCTCTGAGGACGCGGTCATTTGGTGGTCCGTGGAATACGGATCCCTGCTAGCATGCCGTGCCGGTGCAATTGTTCAAACTTCCAGTGTGGGTGAAAGTAAGAGAATGCCTGGTGCTGCAATGTCAGGAGTTGGAGAGGTTTGGTGGACAAACTATTATAAGGACTGTGGAATCAATGGTCTCTTGCTGAGTATTATGTATTTACTTACATAAGACAAAGACATGCTGAGATAATCAATTTAAGGTGAAGTGTCAAAGCCAGAAGGCCTCCATTGCAGTACATAAAGAGATTTATTTACAGCTGAAGGGCAGAAAAAAACGTGGGCTCCAGGTTTTTTATAAGGGTAATAGAGTTCCAGGGGCACCTGGGTGGTTAAGCATCTGACTTCAGCCCTAGGTCATGATCTCAGGGTCCTGGAATCAAGACCCATGTCGGGGCTCCATGCTTAGCGGAGAGTCTGCTTGACATTCTCTCTCCTTCTCTCCCTCCCCTTCCCTGTTCATGCTCCCTTTCTCTCTCAAATAAATAAAATCTTAATTAAAAAAAAAAAGAGTAATGGAGTTCCAGAGAAGGTTAAGTTCTCAGAGGCAGGATTGTTAAACCAGTCAGGCTCTGACTGGGAAGGAGAGATCCTGAGACATGGTATGAGGACATCCTGGTTGATGCATTGGGAGATACTGAATCCCCAGATTCCCCTGAATCCTCTGAGCTCACTTCTCCCCACTAAAAGCTAGAGTCCCCCACGCTTGCAGATGATACACAGGCTTCGGCCTTGGAAGACCCATGCACCACCGCTGAGGATCGACCCCACATTCCCTCCTAGCCACCAGTCCACTACACAGCTTGAGACACAACAAAGCCCAGCCAGAGATGTGCTGGGTTCTCTCAGGGAGGACGGGGACGGGCCAACATGTACTGGCATGACCTGGGAAAGTTTATGTGGGAATGGATATGGAGGGTGCTCGATCAGAGAGTAGAATATCAAGTTAGATCAGGGAGAGTTTCTCAATATGGTTAGAATTCAACTCCTTATACACATAACATACATGACCTTCTGTGAGATGGCTTTTGTATGTCTCTCCAACCTGAGGTTTTGTCCCAGTTTTCCCCTTCTATTCCAGCCATACCAAGCTACCTAGACTAAATTCTTTCACTCTTCTGTAAAATCACTAATGACTCTCTCTGCCTAGGATGTTTATTCTACTCCATCTCCCTTTCTATTCCTAGCTTAGGTGCCTATAATCTACTATTTCATAACACAGCCCATCTGGGAATTATATCTGCTAATGGAAGTAGAAATTCATACACATCCTTTTTGGGAAACAACTTGGCAATACTAGCAGCCTTAAAATGTTTACACATCCTGACTTGGGAATCCCACTTTTCCCTGCGGGTGAGGGTGGGGGATACAAAATATAGGCAAAACTTATGCACAAATATATCAAAATGGATTATTATTATAAAAATTAATGTAACCCAAACTCTGAAAGTATGGGTTTATGGAAATTATATGCAGCCATTGAAAAATATTTAATTTTTAATATTTTACATTTACTATTTTAATAATTTAAGATTTAATATATTTAAATAATTTGTAATAAGAAAATACTTATCCTAAATAAAAGACTAAATTAAAAAATTAATATGATCTAAACTATGTAATAATGTGATAGGAAAAAATACTGAAAGAAAATATTCCAAAATCTAACAGTAGTTATTGCCAAGAATTGGAAGTACAATTGATGTAAATTTCCTTCTATTTCAAATTGGCACAGATATTGTTTTCATAATCAAGACTCTACTTAAGTATCACTTCTGGGAAAAAGATCTTTTTTTTCCAAAACATAATGGGGTTAAAAAAAAAAAATATATATATATATATATATATATA
>NW_024424452.1:86637610-86769298 GCF_017311325.1 Ursus maritimus
TATATATATATATATATATATATAAAATCAGGGTCCTTACCAAACACAATCATCTATTGACCCATCTGCACCCTTCACTAAGATTATGAGGATAGGAATTCTGTCCTTTGTTTCTGTAACTTTGGCATCTCTGCATTGCCTGGCACATAGCAGTTTCCTACAAATATTTGTGTTTTGTTTTGTTTTTCTGGAAAGAGGCTGTTGTTGTTTTTAAACTTTTGACTAGGCCAAGTGGTCTCTGTTACCTCTGAATCTAAGAATCAAAACCCCACAACTTATTAAAAAACAAACTTTTGGAAGAAATGCTAGAGTAAACAGATTTTGCTTTGGGTGAGTGAAATCTGTAGCTAAGTACAATTTTAAACAAATTCCAGGACTCCTGAAAAAAGGAATAAACTTAGAGTCAAAAACGTGATAAATGTTGTAATTATTCCCTGAACATGATATTAAGACTAATATTTTCCTCAAAATAAACTCCAGATTTAACACAGTGTCCTTCCAGATGAGTGTGAAGGAAGGCAGGTGTTTTCCCAATGCTGTTCTTTGTGGGAGCTGTTGGCCCCAGGGCAGTACTTCACAGCTAGAGAGCAAACAGGAGTTATTCCAACTGGCTCCATGCACGTTTAATAGTAATGTAACAGAAACGAGTGGTCTCTGTTCTTCTCCAGAATGTATTATCTTGAGCAGACTTTCATTGTGAGGGTATTCATAGTTTGCACACATTACTCCCAGCTGGAAATTTGAGTCTAGCTGAACAGTTACATAACATAATCTTTAATGGGAATTTCGAGCAGCACAGCAGAGACATGAAATTAGACTAACCTATCCTTTATGGCAAAAAGTGTTTTGTTCAAAATGTAAAGACAGTTTTATATTGGGAACCGTGTGAATAGGCTGGGGAAACTCTAGGTCGCTAGGGGTGTCACTACAGTGACATGAGCAGAGGGTTCCAGTTACTGTCGTCCCCAGGGTAAAACTAAATTTTCTTTCAGATTGTGTTTGTGTAGATGCGCGTGTGTGCAGTGATAGGCGGCGCATTAGTTAGGTCACGATGACCTGGGGGTGACTCACAAACACCCTGAAAACGAGAAGACCCTGGGGAGAGAATTCTCTCGTTGGGTGGGTCCAAGGGGAGCGGCGTAGGGTTAGGGCGAGCGCCCTGCGCGTGGGCGCCACCTAGTGGGGAAGCCGCACTGAGCGCCACACTCTCCACCCCGGCCCCGCTCCGCAGTACCCGCGCCCACCCCCCACCCCGCGGGCAGCCGTCCCCTCCACCCCCGCTCCCGCCCCCACACCAATCCCCCAACTCACCAGCGCCCGGCGTCCCTCGAGGCCCCGCGCTCGTTGCGGGCTCCGCGGGCGCCGCTCGCTCATTGGCCAGCGGGCTGAGGGCGGGAAAAGTGAGTAACGGCTGCAGCCGGCCCTCGCGGCGTGAGGAGATGGCGTCGGGGGCCAGGGCTCCCGTGTCGGAGGACTCTGTCCGAACCGTCAGCCCCGGCCGGCGAGGCGAGAAGGGGCTGGCCGCGCCCACCGGGGCCTCGGTGGCGGTAGGGGCCCTGAAGAGCGCCGCATCCCCGGTGCGGTCGGTGGTGGCGTCCCCGCGGCCCATGAAGGGGAAGGCGGGCCGCGAGGCGGCCCGGCGGCGGCTGCAGCTCCTGCCGGCCTCCCAGGCCGAGGGCCGGGACGAGGGGGCGGAGGACGAAGACGAGGAGGAGGAGGAGCCCCTTCTGACGGTGCTCGAGGAGGAAGAAGAGGAGGCGCAGCCGCTGCCCCCGGTGTGCGTGTCCCCCATGAGGGGGATGTGGCGCGACGAGAAGGTGGCGCTGTACTGCGACGAGGTGCTGCAGGGCTGTAAGGTGAGGGGCCGGCGCGGGGACGCCGGGTCCCTCTCCCCACGGGGCACAGCCCGCCTGCAGTTCCAAGAAGCACGTGGACTTGGCATTTGCAAAGGGTTACCGTGGGCTTTTCAGGCACACAAACCATTGGCAGTGAGGGCGGCAGCCCTGGTAGAGCGTTTGCAGGGTTTCTGGCAGCTTCCAAGAGATCAAGATCGGATAGGCCTTATCAGTGCCCAGGTTTACATCTTAGATCGATAAGCCTTATCAGTGCCCAGGTTTGCGTCTTAGTTTTCTCATTTAACGACTTGTGCCCATCCCCAAGGCTACGATGACCTAGCCTTGACTTTGACCCGACAGTACCGCACAGGTCTACACTCGGTGGTTCCACCCAAGATACAAAACTCGTAACACTGCATAGAACAAATATCATATGTTTCTAACCTATTTTTTAAACTTCTAGTAGAAGAATTTGTGTACAAAGATATTCGTTGCACTGATATGTATCAGAATTAAAAATTAGAAACTGAATTTCCGACTTAAGGGGGCAGTAAAGATCTTGTGGTACTGCATGTAGTGGAAACCCATGCAGAAGTAAAAATTAGGTTTTCAAGAACATTCGTTACATCTCACACTATAATGTTAAAAAAAAAAAAGAGACAAAAAAAAAAAACATGATTCATATGTATGGATGAATACATACGTAGAAAAATGACCGGAGGGAATTAGCAACAATGGTTATTTGGGCTGTCAGGATCAGGAGTGGGTTTTGTTTTCCTTAAATTTTGTGAGTTTTTCTGATTTTCTTTAGGTGAGCCGTATTTTGTAATTGGACGAAAATTTTTATTTATAAGAACACTGTTACCATAAAACTAGGACAGTATTAATGGCCAATTTCTATCTCATAATGAAGGTTGGAGAAGATGAAGTCTCTGAAAGGCAATTGAAAAACGTTTATAGAAATTTTTGTGCTATTAATCAGACGGGATCTAATGCTGGGTTTCACAATAGCTTAGATGATTAGCATCCTTGAGGTAGCTGAATTTAAATTTAAAAAATCAAATGGGTAGTATTTGTTGAATCCTTAATATGCTCTTTGTTTTAAAGAATGGAATGCTGTTTTAAACTTTTATGTACTGACTATGTTCTAAATAGGTTATTGTATCTTTAAAGTTCAGAGAAAATAATTGCTGATTTTTAATATGATAATTACTATTTTTTAAATGTATAATTACAGTTCTTTCTCCTCAGTGGATTAATAAAACAAATTACTTAAATATAAATAACAAGTAGATGTTTCAGCACTGAATTTCCCTATTGAGTGAATGGATCTCTTTTAAGTTTTTAATGTTTATGTTATTTTCCAGTAAACATTGATTCAATTAAAATCTGTTACTTTCCAGGTTTTTTATTATTTAAGGGTATATTGGTCCCATATTTAAATAGAAATCAGTAAAAATATTTATATATCTATGATTTTATATACTTACACATACATATTTTTTCTTTTGCTAGGCGGAAGATGCTGATGAGGCTATGAGTAAATATCTATCAGAAAAATTAAAGTTGAAAGACAAATGGCTTGGAGTATGGAAGACGAATCCTGAGTTATTCTTTGTGAAATATGAAGAAGCTTCTATCCCTTTTGTTGGTATACTGGTTGAGGTAAATAACCTTTACCTGAGCTTTGTTCTTTTGAGTGAAATTATCAGTTCTTTGTAAGACCAAAACATGACCTTACTAATTTGGGGCTTTGATACTTACACACAGATTGGCAAAGATTAATGTCTATTTTAAGTTTCTAAGCAAATTAATAGCATAAAAAGACGGGGGATATTAGCATCCATTTACCTGGGCACAGTTAATTATTAAATGGAATCTAGTGTATCAGACAGTATTTATTAGCTTAGTTTCAATTGCTTAAATAGCAAAAGTGCATTTCTTTTTTTTTTTTTTTAAGATTTTATTTATTTATTTGACAGAGAGACAGCCAGCGAGAGAGGGAACACGAACAGGGAGAGTGGGAGAGGAAGAAGCAGGCTGCCAGAAGAGCAGGGAGCCCAATGCGGGGCTCGATCCCAGGACCCTGGGATCACGCCCTGAGCAGAAGGCAGACACTTAACGACTGACCCACCCAGACGCCCCTAAATAGCAAAAGTGCATTTGTTTAAAATTAGTAATTTAGACTTTAACAGACTTGGGCCTTCTCTTTCCATCATTTTCCTTTAATCTTCATTTATCTGAATTATGAGGTTTAAAGACAGAAAAAGTGGATCAGAAAACTGTTGGTAAAATTTGAAATTTCTCCCTGTGAAAAGTACCCTTTTAGTATACATCAACTTCCAAGGCTTCATCTGATAAGATCTTACTTTTTTATGTCTATAGGTTAAATATTGTGACATATTTGATGTCATAAGTTTGATTCCCTTAAAGATTAGTTATCCTTGTGCAGACATTAATATCTATAACCACAAATGGTATCCCTGCCTCAGATATTTCAAATCTGTTGTTTGGTCACAAGAAAAATTTGTGTTTGAAATTCATTACAGTGCACACTACCTGAAAACAATTCAATTCTATGTTCTATGGCGAAGTAAGTTAGTGGTATTTTTACAGTTAAAAAATGGAATATTTTTTATCATAGAGACTATACAAAAAATATAATAGAGACTTGGGATTCGTTTTTCAATAATATTCTGTTTTTAGTGTTTCCTTGCAGTTTCCTCAACTTCAGATTTTGAACAACTTTTGCCTGGAACTTTAATAACTTCTCTGGACTTTTTTCATGTGGATAAAATAAGAGGAGGTGTACTGTATCGATATTTTTAACGTTTTGGGGGGAGGATTTTTTAGTCAAGTTTTACGTGGAAGCCTGACATATACAACGCATTAAAGCAGGACATTTCTGATTGCAATGAAGGGGATGGCATTCTAGCAATTGACTTTTCTTCCAACACCTCATGATAGTACCTATATTCCATAAAACCTTGAAAGATCCTTAAACTTATATGAAAACTCACTGGATTAGATTACCTAGAAATTATATCAAGTTCTAAGGTTTTACATGCAATACATTGATTATTTGCTCTCTTTCTTACTCCAAAAATAACAAGATTACAAATAATTATATTGCTTTAGAATCCTCTAGGGATTGCCAATCCTCTAGATTGCCAGTGTCTTTAAACATTAGAAGGGTAGGAAGAAAAGGGGAGAACAGAGCAAAAAGCACAATAGTGTATTGGCAGATTCTAATTCTTTGAATTATGTGGCAGTAGAACTGGCTCTTGGGACCTCTTAAGGTAGTGCTGCACAATTCAGATGTTGTTTTGTCTGCCAAAGCTTCTTAAATCTTATTTGGATTGAAGTATTAACAGGTGCTATATGATACTCCTTCTTCTGAAGTCATAATAATTTATTTCTATGGACTTCATTCTCTTTTTCTTTAGATGCTCAGTTTTCTATTGCTGCTGCAAGAATTTACTATAAGTTTGGTGACTTAAACAATACAAATTTATTATCTTACGATTCTATAGAAAAAAAATCTGACATGGGCCCAGTGAGCTAAAATCAAGATATAGGCAAGGCTGCATTCCCTTTTGGAGGCTCTAGGGGAAAATCTGTTTCCTTGTCTAGTCCAGCCTCTAGAAGCTTCCTGTATTCCATAACTTCTGGCCCCCTCTCTCCATCTTCAAAGTCTTTCTTAGACTCTGTCTGGTTCTTTGCAGGCTGAAAAAGTGCATGTCCTTTAAGATTCATGATTAGAATGGGCCCAACTGGGTAATTCAGATAACTTTCCCATCTCAACTCCTTAACCTTAATCACATCTGCATAGTCCCTTTTACCATGTAAAGTAATGTTAATATGTTCACAGGTTCCAAGGATAAAGGCATGAATATCTTTAAGGGCCATTATTCTGCCTGCTACAGAATCATACAATAACGAAAAAATTTGGAAATTTTTGATTGGAAGAAAATCTAGCATATCCTTAATCTTGGTTACAAAATGGTCCAGAAATTAAGGGATTTTTTTTTTTTTAAAACCTCTGTAAAAAGCACTTTGCCACAATATATTAAGAATTTTAAAGTAGGGGCACCTGGGTGACTCAGTCGGTTAAGTGTCTGCCTTTGGCTCAGGTCATGATCCCAGGGTCCTGGGATCGAGGCCACATCAGGCTCTCTGCTCAGCGAGGAGCCTACTTCCTCTCCCTGCCACTCTGCCTACTTATGCTCTCTCTCTCTCTCCCTCTCTGTCAAATAAATAAAATCTTAAAAAAAAAAAAGGAATTTTAAAGTAGTTCACTCATTATATGTCAATTATCTCAATAAAGCTGGAAAAAATAAAAAGAACAAAAATAAATAGACCCCACTGCACATAAAAACAAGTAAAAATGAAAATGAAAAAGTTCACTTAATTTCTAGAAATTTATTCTACAGAAATCAGAAATGCAGAAAAAGATTTATATATTGACTGATCACAGTGATATTTATAAAATTAAAAATTGGTAATAGCATAAAACTTTAATAAGATGCTGGTCAAATAAATGATATATCCATAAGATAGAATATTATGTAGTCATAAAACTTATATTAACAAAAAACTTTTCATGATTTAGAAAAGTGCTTGTTGTATATGAAAGATAAAATAAAAGATTATAAAACTAGGTATGCAGTATGATCCAATTACGTAAATTATATAAAGACAGGAATACAACTGGAAGATAAAAAGGTTCATGGTAGTTGGTTATCTCTATTGATAGAATTATGGTTGATTTTTAAACATTTTATACAAAGAGCATGTGTAGTCACTATCAATAAATTTAGAGAATCTTTATTTTTTTTAAGTTTTATTCAAATTCCAGTTAGTTAACATACAGTGTAATATTAATTTCAAATGTACAATATAGTGATTCAACACTTCCATACAACACCCAGTGCTCACCACAAGCGCACTCCTTAATACCTATCACCTATTTAACTCATCCCCCCCCCACCCTCCCTCAGGTCCCCATCAGTTCTCTATATTACTAGTCTTTTTCTTGGTTTGCCTCCCTCTCTATTTTTCCCCCTTTGCTTGTTAGTTTTGTTTCTTAAATTCCACATATAAGTGAAATCATATAGTACTTGTCTTTCTCTGACTGACTTATTTCACTTAGCATAATACTCTCTAGCTTCATCCATGTCCTTGTAAATGGCAATATTTTGTTCTTTTTTTATGGTTGAGTAATGTACCACTGTGTGTGCATATATTATATATTATTATATATTATCTCACATCATCTTTATCCATTCATCAATTGATGGGCACTTGGACTGTTGCCATAATTTGGCTAATGTAGATGCTGCTGCTATAAACATTGAGGTGCATGTATCCCTTTGAATTCGTATTTTTGTATCTTTGGGTAAATATTTAGTAGTGCAATTACTGGATCATAGGGTAGTTCTATTTTTAACTTTTTGAGGAACCTCCGTACTGTTTTCCAGAGTGGCTGCACCAGTTTGCATTCCCACCAACAGTGCACAAGGGTTCCCCTTTCTCCACATCCTAACATTTATTCTTTATTGTGTTGTAGATTTTAGCCATTTTGACAGGTGTGAGGTGGTATCTCATTGTACTTTTGATTTGTATTTCCCTGATGATCAGTGATGTTGAGCATCTTTTCATGTGTCTGTTAGCTATCTGGATATCTTCTTTGGAAAAATGTCTATTCATGTCTTCTGCCCATTTCTTAATTGGATTGTTTTCTCACTGTTAAGTTCTTTATATCTTTTGTATACTAACCCTTTATCAGATATGTCATTGGCAACTATCTTCTCCCATTCAGTAGGTTGCCTTTTAGTTTTGTTGCTTGTTTCCTTCACTGTGCAGAAACTTTTTATCTTGATGAAGTCCCAATAGTTTATTTTGGCTTTTGTTTCCCTTGTCTCGGGAGGTGTATCTAGAAAGAAGTTGCTATGGCTGATGTCAAAGAGATTACTGCCTATGTTATCTAGGATTTTTATGATTTCAGGTCTCACATTTATGTCTTTAATCCATTTTGAGTTTATTTTTGTGTATGGTATAAGAAAGTGATCCAGTTTCATTCTTTTGCATGTTGCTGCCCAGTTTTCCCAACACCATTTGTTGAAGAGACTGTCTTTCTTCCATTGGATATTCTTTCCTGCTTTGTCAAAGATTAATAGACCATATATTTGTGGGTTTATTTCTGGGTTTTCTGTTCTGTTCTATTGATCTATGCGTCTATTTCTGTGCCAGTACCATACTATTTTGATCACTACAGCTTTGTAATATAGCTTGAAGTCCAGAATCGTGATGCCTCCAGCTTTGCTTTTGTTTTTTTCCCATCGTAGTTTTGGTTACTCAGCATCTTTTCTGGTTCCATACAACTTTTAGGATTGTTTATTCTAGCTCTCTGAAAAATGCTGTGTTGGTATTCTGATAAGGATTGCATTGAATGTGTAGATTGCTTCAGATAGTATAGATATTTTAACAGCATTTATTTTTCCAATCCATGATCATGGAACATCTCCATTTCTTTGTGTCATCCTCAATTTCTTTTATCAATGTTTTATAGTTTTCAGAGTACAGGTCTTTTACCTCTTCGGTTAGGTTTATTCCTAGATATCTTATTGTTTTGGTGCAATTGTAAATGAGGTTGATTCCTTACTTTCTCTTTATGCTGCTTCATTATTGGTAAAGAAATTTAATAGATTTCTGTATGTCAATTTTGTACCCTGCGATTTTACTGAATTCATGTAACAGTTGTATCAATTTTTTGGTGGAGTCTTTTGGGTTTTCTATATAGAGTATCATGTCATCTGCAAATAGTGTAAGTTTTACTTCTTCCTTGCTGACTCGGATGCCTTTTATTTCTTTTTATTTTCTGATTGCTGTGGCTAAGACTTCTGGTACTGTGTTGAACAGCAGTGGTGAGAGTGGACATCCATGCCTTGTTCCTGACCATAGAGGAAAAGCTCTCAGTTTTCCCCATTGAGGATGATATTATCTGTGGGTTTTTCATATATGGCCTTTATTATGTTAAGGTATGTTCCCAGTTTAGAGAATCTTTAATTTGGAGACATTTTAAGGGATCTCTAAGTGGATTCTGGAAGCTGGTTATTTACCTGATTCTACTGTATCGTAGTTCTAAAGAGGAAATAGTCACTTTGAACTGCTCTCAACATTTACATCTTGCATTGTGGCTACTTCCACAAACTTCCACCTTTAGTTATAGAATCCTTGGCTTTATTTATTATTATTTTTATTTGGTGGGGGAGGGGCAGAGGGAAAGGGAGAGAGAGAATCTTAAGCAGGCTTCACACCCAGCATGGAGCCTGATGTGAGGCTCAATCTCACAACCCTGAGATCATGACCTGAGCCAAAATTAAGAGCTGGACACTTAACTGACTGAGCTACCTGTGGTGTTTGGCTACCCCTTTCCTGGTCCTTTGGCTAGAGAAAGCAGACCTTTGGGGGTGGGGGCAGGCTTTTTCATTTTTATTTTTTACTTTTGGTCTACACCTATTAGTATTTTTAGGTTGCCAGCTTCTCTGGTACCCAGTCTAGGATATATGAAGCAAGCTCAAGGAAGTTACTGTTATTCCTTGGGTCATGAGGTCCCTAGGCACTCTGCCTTCTATCCATCTTTTAGAGTCTTATGTTGGTTTTATATTAATATAATCCAGGTTTTTTGTTATACTTGGTAGGAAGAATAAGGAAAAACATGTCTACTCCATCTTTCTGGGAGTGGAAAAATACAGTAACTGAAATAAAAAAAACTTAAAAGGATGTGCTGAACAGCAGAATGAAGACAGAGGAAACAATCAGTGAACTTGACAATAGAAAATTGAAAATTACCTAATTGAACACCAGAAAGAATATAGACTGGAAAACAAAATGAACTGAGCTGTAGGGACATGTTGGACTATAACAAAAGACCTAACATTCATGTCTTCTGAGTCCTAGAAAAAGAGAAGAAAAGGTGTGGCTGAAAAAATATTTGAATAAAATAATGGCTGAAATTTCCCCCAAATTTGGCAAAAGACATAAATGTACAGATTTAAGAAGCTGTCTTGAGAAGTATGGTTAAAGATAGCAGTATCCCACTGAGAAGAAGGGAATAGGTCAAAGTTTACTGGTACTAAATGTTAGGATCCTCTGCCTTCTACTCTGACTCTGCTTCTAAAACACAAGCAGCTAAGGCATATTCCTTCAGGCATGAGAGGTGGAGGATTTTTCTATGCTCAGCTCAAAAGAACAGACCTAAAGGCAGTTGGCATATTGAGTTCCCATGGAAAGAGCTGGTGCAGAACACCCTACAGATCTACAGGTAGAACAGCCGCGCTTGTTCCACCCATATACACAGACCTCCTTTTTAGTGCTCCACTTTTAAATATGAGTAGACAGCCAAGGATCACCAGGCATTTGAAGAAACTCTAATATCAAAACAGTGGTTAAAACAGCAGAAAAGAAGACATTTTTAAGAAACAAATGATAAGGAAAAGAAAAAAAATATATATATATATACACATACATATGTACATACATATATATATTAAAAAACCTATTAATATTCTCAGGAATATAAGACAAGATAAAGCATCCATGAATCAATGACTGGAACCTATCTCCCTCCCCCCAAAAAAAAGAAGAGGAAAGAAAGCTTTCAAATTCATTCTATGAGGCCGGCATTACTCCAATACCAAAGCCAGATACAAAAACACTACCAAAAAAAAGAAAGAGAGAGAGAGAGAACTACAGGCCAATATCTCTGATGAACATAAATGCAAAAATCCTCAACAAAATATTAGCAAACTGAATCCAACAATACATTAAAAGAATTACTCACCACAACCAAGTGGGACTCATTCCTGGGATGCAAGAGTAGTTGAGTATTCGCAAGTCAATGTGATACATACCATCATCAAGACAAAGGATAAAAGCCATATGATCATTTCAATAGATGCAGAAAAAGCATTTGACAAAGTACAACATCCATTCATGATAAAAACCCTCAAAAAAGTTGGTTTGGAGGGAACATACCTCAACACAATAAAAGCTATATATGAAAAACCCAGAGCTAGCATCATACTCAGAACTTTTCCCCTAAGGTCAGGAATAAGACAAGAATGTCCACCGGCACCACTTTTACTCAACAAAGTACTGGGAGCCCTAGCCACAGCAGTCAGACAAGAAAAAGAAATAAAAGGCATCCGGATAGGTAAGAAAGAAGTGAAACTTTCACTATTTGCAGGTAACATGGTACTATATATAGATAACCCCAAAGATTTCACCAAAATACTAAAACTGGTAAATGAGTTCAGTAAAGTTACAGGATACGAAATCTGTATACAGAAATCCATTGCATTTCTATACACTAACAATTTAGTAGCAGAAAGAGAAATTAAGAAAATCCTTCCATTTACAATTGCACCAAAAATAATAAAATACCTAGGAATAAACTTAACCAAGGAGGTGAAAGACCTGTACTCTGAAAACTATAAAACACTGATGAAAGAAATTGAAGGCAACACAAAGAAATGGAAAGATATTCCATGTTTAGGGACTGGGAGAACAAATATTGTTAAAATGTCCACACTACCCAAAGCAATCTATAGATTTATTGTAATCCCTATCAAAATACCAATAACATTTTTCACAGAACTAGAACAAATCATCCTAAAATTTGTATGGAACCACAAAAGATCCCAAATAGCCAAAGCAATCTTGAAGAACAAAACTGGAGGTACCACAATCCAAGATTTTAAGATATACTACAAAGCAGTTGTAATCAAAACAGTATGGTACTGGCACAAAAACAGACACATAAATCAGTGGAACAGAAGAGAAAACCCAGAAAGAAACCCATATCAAAAACAAACACATAAATCAGTGGAACAGAATAGAAAACCCAGAAAGAAACCCACAACTATATGGTCAATTAATCTTTGACAAAGGAGGCATGAAATGCAATGAGAAAAAGATAGTCTCTTCAACAGATGGTGTTGGGAAAACTGGGCAGCAAAATACAGAAGAACGAAATTGAACCACTTTTCTACACCATACACAAAAATAAATCTGAAATGAATTAAAGACCTAAATGTGAGACCTGAAACCATAAAAATCCTAAAAGAGAGCACAGGCAGTAATTTCTCTGACATCAGCCAAGCAACGTTTTTCTACATATGTCTCCTGAGGCAAGGGAAACAAAAGCAAAAATAAATAATTAGGACTACATCAAAATAAAAGCCTTCTGTACAGAAAAGAAAATAGGCAACAAAACTAAAATACAACCTATGGAATGGGAGAAGATATTTGCCAGTGACATATCTGATAAAGAGTTAGTATCCAAAGTATAAAAGAAATTATACAACTCAACAGCCAGAAAACAATCCAATTAAAAAATGGGCACAAGACATGAAGAGACATTTCTCCAAAGAAGACAATCAGATGGCCAACAGACACATGAAAAGATACTCAAACTGATCATCAGGGAAATGCAAATCAAAACTACAATGAAATATCACTTCACATCTGTCAGAATGGCTAAAATAAAAAACAGAAGAAACAACAGTGTTGATGAGGATGTGGAGAAAAAGGAATCCTTGTACACTGTTGGTGGGAATGTGAACTGGTGCAGCCATTGGAAGACAGTATGGAGGTTCCTCAAAAAATTAAAAATAGAGCTAGTGATTCAGCAGTTGCACTACTAGGTATTTACTCAAAGAAGACAAAAACACTAATTTGAAAGGATACATGCACCCTATGTGTATTGCAGAATTATTTACAATACCTAATTATGGAAGTGGGCCAAATGTGCAGTGATAGATGAGTGGATTAAGACAATGTGGCATATATATTCACAATGGAATATTATTTAGCCACAAAAAGAATAAAATCCTGTAATTTGCAACAACATGGATGGATCTAGAGAGCATAATGCTAAGTGAAATAAGTCAGTAAGAGAAAGACAAACACCATATGATTTCACTCATAGGTAGAATTTAAGAAGTAAAACCAAAGAGACAAACCAAAAAATAAACTCTCAGTTATAGAAAACAAACAGATGGTTACCAGAGGGGAAGTGGGTAGGGGGATGGGTAAAATAGCTGGAGAGGATTCAGACTTATCTTGATGAGGGGCGCCTGGGTGGCTCAGTTGTTAGACGTCTGCCTTCGGCTCAGGGCGTGATCCCAGGGTCCTGGGATCGAGCCCCGCATCAGGCTGCCTGCTCTGCTGGCAGCCTGCTTCTTCCTCTCCCACTCCCCCTGCTTGTGTTCTCTCTCTCGCTGGCTGTCTCTGTCTGTCAAATAAATAGTCTTTAAAAAAAAAAAAGACTTGATGAGCTCTGAGTAATATATAGAATTGTTGAATCACTATATTGTACACCTGAAACTAATATAACATTATTAGCTACACTGGAACTAAAAGAAAGAAAAGAAGAAAGAAAAGAAAGAGAGAGAAAGAGGGAGGGAGGGAGGAAGTTTGAAAAATTGTATTATTTAATTAATTTAATTTATTATTTAATTATTTTATTTAATTTATTTAACTATAATTACTTTGTGTGTGGTTAAAGAGGTCATAAAATTTAAAAGAAGAAATTTTATAAGCAGATCATGTATGAGGAAAAAATCCTCATGGTTTATTTTGATTTGTAATGACAAATTTTATAATATTTGTATCTTAGGTAACTTGTAAACCACGCCAAAGCTCATCATCTTGTTTCAAAGTTACTGTATCTGTTGCTGAGCCCTTTTCTTCTAACATTGCAAATATTCCAAGGAATTTGGTCAATGGGATTTTGGAAGAACTAGAGCATAGTGTGCCTCTCTTGGAAGTGTACCCTGTTGAAGGACGAGATTCTGATATACGTGATATTGCTTTGGCCTTGGAAGTTGTAAGGTATATTTAGACCTTTTTACCTCTTAAAGTTAAAATTATCATATTCCAAAAGTTAATATGTAAGTATACACACACTTTATAGTTATTGATTTAATTTTTACTCATTGCTGAATTCAATTTGTCCATTTTTAAAAACTTTATTTATTTATTTTAAGTAATCTCTACACCCAACATGGGGCTTGAACTCATGACTCTAAGATCAAGAGTCACATGCTGCATTGACTGAGCCAGCCAGGTGCTCCTGACCATTTTTAATGAACATATTTGTAACTCTTTTAACATTCTCTTGCAGAAGCATTATATACGGGCAATGAAAAGTTTGCCATTTTTTTATCTTGCTTCTTCAAAAATTGATTTTTAAAAAGTTCTAGAGACAAGGGGCGCCTGGGTGGCACAGCGGTTAAGCGTCTGCCTTCGGCTCAGGGCGTGATCCCGGCGTTATGGGATCGAGCCCCACATCAGGCTCCTCCACTATGAGCCTGCTTCCTCCTCTCCCACTCCCCCTGCTTGTGTTCCCTCTCTCGCTGGCTGTCTCTATCTCTGTCAAATAAACAAATAAAATCTTTAAAAAAAAAAAAAAGTTCTAGAGACAAGTAACATTAAATTTTGTTCATATTTAAGCATCTTAAATATATTAGATTTTATGTTTCACATGTAAGGGCATTACAAATACTAGACGTCATCATCTACATTATGATTGCTTCTTAAAAGTTTATACAATTTGAGAGAAGCTGTCCAAAACTATAATACAGAATATTTTGGGGGCATATTTTTCTTCTTCTAATGCTTCCCCTGAATATACAAATATGATTATATCTTAAGTATTATTTCTTTGTTGAACAAAACCATAGCCAAAATCTAGGGAATTTGGAAACATTTTTCATTCCCACTTCAAGAAACATTATTTGTAGTAACCTGAAATAGGATCTAGATAATCCAATTTTTAAAGGTTTGATTTTAATACTAGTTCACTGAAAAGTCATTTAACAATACTTGTCTTAGAATTCATACAAAAGAATTCTGACATGAGAGTGTCTTTAATTATATACATGGTATTGACTCTTTTTGATCACTTTTATATTATTTTGATTCATTATAGGTTTTTTTATGACTTTCTTTGGAGAGACTGGGATGATGAAGAAAGTTGTGAGAATTACACTGCTTTGATTGAAGAAAGAATTAATTTGTAAGTATAGTTAAAAACGAACTCAGCACATTATTATAAGATAAACATTGTAATTATATTGATACTTTTCAGGTGGTGTGATATACAAGATGGAACCATACCTGGTCCTATTGCACAACGTTTCAAAAAAACTTTGGCAAAATATAAAAACAAACGTGTTGAGCTCATCGAGTATCAGAGTAACATTAAGGAAGATCCATCTGCAGCAGAGGCCGTTGAATGCTGGAAAAAATACTATGAGATAGTAATGCTCTGTGGATTATTGAAAATATGGGAAGATTTACGCCTCCGGTAATAATTTGCTCTATTTTAAACAAAAAGATTACATGGTCTTTCTTTTATCATATCACTTAACTTGTCATATATGTTACCCTGACTGAAGTAGATTATAAAATCAGATGTCCCATTTTTGACATAAGAACAAAGTGCAAATAATAGTATTGGAAAATTATTTTTATATACCTGAATTCACTGAAATCATTGGCTTTTTGGATAAAAAACATGTCATCAATCTAGTTCTTTTCTTATCTTTCATCTTTACATTCTTGATTTTGGCCAAAGCCTAAGAAAAGAGGAGGTAGATCTCCATCACATATAATATACAAAGTAAAGAGAAAGTTGAATAATTTGGCTGCCTCTTAATTTCTTCTCTTTTAACCATCATGAGTTGATAAGTTCTTTTTATGATAAATAAAACAATGTAGATTTAACTAGCATCACTCCAGAATACTTCAAAATGTCTTAAAATATTTTTATATTACTATGCAGCAAAGTACATATTTCTGTCTTTGTTTTAGATAGAGAGGAAATAGGAATTCTTGGTCATGGTTTCAAAATTAATGTAAAATTTTTAATGAAGCCAAAGGACATCTGACTATTTCATACTAGATTGTTAAACCTCTTCCTTTGTGTTCCACCGATACACGTTTTTTGCTTTAGAAATTCTGAGCCACATTTTGCTTGTCCAACAATTAACTGTTAGCCTAAATAGTTTCTTTTTGTATTTCTTTCAAATTTGACTTTTTTTTTAATCATCAAGAATCCCATTTTAGTGCCTATTTTTGATGTTGTTATTGGGATTCCTATATAAGAAAACCTTGGGATTACCGTGGGAAGTCAATATAGATAAGATTTTTAAAATCTACTCTCTAGAAATCTAGATTCAACAATTTGAATACAAGCTATCATCACTAGACTTCATATTCTAATGGCATAGGGCAACACAGGGTTCTCTCATCTTAAACGTTATAATCACAGAGAATCTAGGTCTGGGAGTGGTAGAGTAAGTAATTGATCAAACCCTTGCATAGATAACAACTATAAAATTTGGACAAAAATGTATTAAAATATCCAGCTATTTGAAGGCGTAAAATAACCAAAGCAGGCAACAGCCTTGAAATGTATTTATCCTTGGAATGGGTAAGAAACGGGAATTTGTGGCTTTTCAGTTTGAGAACGATCACCAGTTCTCATAGCTCTGGCAGCAAAAAATGCAGTCCAACTATTTCATGATGGCAAAGGACAGAGTTCAAAGCTGGCAGAAGAACTGGAAATGTAGGTGGGGTATCCTGAAAGAAGTGAGTTGCAAAAGGGGTGAGATCTAGAATTTTAGCATAAACTCTGCCCAAATTCTTGACTGACCACTAAACTGTGCTAGCATTGGTGGGGGAGAGAAATTTGGGAACCCAGACAAGTTAACTGCAGAATACAAGACTAACAATCCTCAGAAGAACAAAACACAATCCAGAATTATGAGAATACATTTTCCAAAGTCTCCAGTGTTCAACCAAAAATTAATGGGCATGGAAAAATCCCAGAAAATTAGATCCATACCTAGGAAAAAAAGATATTTAATAAAATCTGAGTTTGAATGGGCCCAGATGCTAGATCTGAAAGATTTCAAAACAGCTATTATAAATATGTTCAACAAATTACAGGAAAACTGGTGTTATTAAGTGGACGGAGAATCTCAACAGAGAAATGGAAACTAAAAAACAAAATATTTTCAGATGCAGCTCTGACATGTAAAGAGCTTGTTAATTATCACTCCCATCCTTAAAAAAGAAAAAAAGAAAAAACTGAAAATGTCTTTCTTGGACCCATAAGAAAACTGAGGTCACGGGGCAAACTGCCACCTTGAAATCTGGAGAGAGAAGTAAATTCAAAATCACAACAAAGATCTGTTTGAGCCCTAGAGCCATAAACTGTAAGAACACAAATGGTAATTTTGATAACCTGCTGGACTTTGAGTGTGGACTAGTATGCAAGTGAGAAACTCCTGGAGGGATGCAGTTCCTAGGGAGATACCCCACATCTCTGTGGGGTTTTGCGTCCAGGAATTCTGGTGAAGAGCCAAGAAAAATCCCATTATGCCTCTGGTTGGGGAAGGGAAAAGTTACTATTATGAAATATACCCAGAGCATCTCCATGACAAAGATTTATTCACCAGAGGAAAAGACTTTATCAGAGCCTTTTCCCACCTAGGGGAGAAGGGCATTTCCTTGACTCCAGCCCCCTCTAGCCTTCCTATCTGGGAAGAGGAGGACACTAAGAAACTTGGGAAAGTCACAGTCCAGGGACTAAAAGACTAATATTTAATCATAAGATTATAAAACAATTCCTCTCCACCATACCACACCAACCACATCAGTCAGGCTCCAGTATAATAAAAGAACAAGACACAAACTCTGTCTAAAGAGGATTTTTTAGGGAAGCTCAAAGGCAACAGAGGGGACACAAATATGGAAACCATAGGAATGTGAGGCCTCTGACACCTACAGCTATAGCAAACATTAAACAGCTTACCTCCTGGCCAGATTAATATAAAACCTCACTCTAAAATCCTGTTTACTTCAGTTTCTAGTCAATATATCATGCTTGGCTTTCCACAAATATTACAGGACATACTACAAGGCAAGAAAAAACTAAGCCTGAAGAGAGAAAGCAAGCATCAGAATCAGACTCATTATGATTTTGGAATTAATCAGATGGAATTTAAAATACCTAATTAATATGTTAGCTTCTAATGAAAAAAGGACACAAAATGTAAGAACAGATAGCTAATGTAAGCATAAGACAGAAACGCTAAGAACGAATTAAAAGAAAATGCTAGAAATAAAAAACACTAAATAAAAATGATGAATATCTTTGATGGGTTTACTAATAAATGGGATGAAACTAAGGAAAGAATCAGTGAGCTTGAAGGTATGTCAACAGAATCTTTTCAAACTGAAATGCAAAGAAAAAAGTGAAAAAACAAAACATCTAAGAACTGTGAGACCATTTCAAAGGGTGCAGCATATGTGTAATTGGAACACCAGAAGAGAAAAAGAGCAAATGCAGCAGAAGAAATGTGAATTAATAATGGTGAGAATTTTCTAAAATTAAATGTAGACCCCCAACCATAGATCTAGGAAGCTCAGAGAACATCAAGCAGGATAAATACCAAAAAATCTATACATAGGCATATCATATTCACACTGAAGAAAACTATACATAAAGAAGCTGAGGGGGAAAGGAACACCTTATCTATAGGTGAACAAGAATAAGATGTACAATGGATTTCTTATAAGAAATGTAAACAAGATGAGAGGAGTGAAATGTTCATAGCTTTAAAGAAAGAACTACCAACCTAGAATTCTATATATTTGGTGAAAATATTTTTCAAAAGTGAAACGATAATAGCTCTTTGAGACAAAAAGGGGAAAAAAAACACAAAACCTTGAGGGAATATATCACCTTGTAAGAAAAATGAAAAGTTCTTTAGAGAGAAGAAAATTGTTAAACATCAGAAACTCAGATCTATGTATAGGAAGGAAGAAGAGCTTTGGAGAAAGAATAAGTAAAGGTGAATTAAAATCTTTGATTTTTCTTTATCTAGATTGAAAAGATACTGTTTAATAGTTGTTATGATGGTATTGGGTGATATTGGTGTATAGATTGGTAAAATAAGTGACGGTAATATACTGAGGGGAGAAACGGAACTACTGTTAAAAAGTGCATGCGCTATATATGAAGTAGCGTAGTGTTTTTTGAAGGTGGACTAAGATTAATTTAAAATATATATTGCAAGACTCCAGCCACTGAGCATGTGTCATGCGACAGCTTTTCTGGGACAGAATTGTGCCAAGTGCACTGCAAGGCTTCCCTCCAGGGGAAAGAAGCAGTCCGTCCCTTGCCGGGCCCTCTAAGATTTGGAGTTTTGAATCCCAGCCATGCGAAAGAGATAAAACAGGAGAACTGGGGTGTCAGGTGTGCTGATAGCTGGGCACAGACAGGTTGAAGGCAGTGATCTGACAAAAGCCTAGGACATAGGAGAAGAGATTGTTTGCTTTTCTCTGATGGCCTCCTGAACACCTGTGGCCATGACTTCCCCTCCCCGGGGACAATAGGGCAGGGTGATGCCATTCCTCCCCCCCCCACCCCCACCCCCCCCCACCAGCATGGTTGGACTTCAGAGGGAAACACAGCACCTCCGGTGGAGGCTTGAGTCACTTGCACAAAACCCTGCCCCCTTGTACCCAGCAGGGGCATTTTGCAAAGGCAGTTCTGACTGTGAACCAGCTCAGAGGGCCTCTCCCTCAGAAGACCTACACCCCCACACCCCCGCATGTACCAGGTCTGCTGATCATAGAGTGCTCCAAAGTGTCAGCCCAGTTCTGGTGGAAATAGGACCAGGCTAGCTGCCTGTCTTGTCTTGTCTTTTCTTTCTTTTCTTTTTTCTTTTCTTCTTTCTTACCTTCCTTACCTTTCTTACTTTATTATTATTTTTAAAAATTTCTTATATTTTCTTTTTCCTTTGGTATCAGGCTTATAGTTTTTTTTGTTGTTGTTATTCATTTGTTTCCTTTTTTTGGATCAAGCTTTTTTTTTTTTCTTTTTCTTTTTTCCTTTTGTATTCTTTAGAATTGGGCTTATAGTTTTTTGTTTGCTTTTTTTTGTTCCTTTTCTCTTTTCTTGGATCAGATTTTTTTTTAAATGTTTATCAGGCTTATCTTAACAAACAAACCCAAGCACACCTAGTTAAAGGTCTGAACACTCCCCACTGCAAGCAAGGAGCAACCCTGTAGAGGACTGACCTGTGGGAAAGAGCAGGCAAAACACAACAGCAGAGAGCACACAGCATACACAGAAACACTTCCTGAAGCACCAGGCCCTAAACAGTGTATGAACCCTTCTTAATATAGTATACTCTCAAGAGCAGAAACAAAACAAGCTTTCATAACACGCAAAAGACAGAAACCTAGACATAATGACAAGATGGAAGAATTCTCCCCAAAAGAAAGATCAAGAAGAAATCACAGCTAGGGATTTGCTCAAAACAGATATAAGCAACATACCTAAACAAGAATAGAACAGTCATAAGAATACTAGTGTGGTTTGAAAGAAGCGCAGAAGACACCAGAGAAACCCTGGCTGCAGAGACAAAAGACCCAAAAACTAGTCAGGCCAAAATAAAAAATGCTTTAACTGAGATGCAAAGGCAACTGATGCAATCATAATGAGGATGGAAGAAGCAGAGAAACAAATAGGTAATATAGAAGATAAAATTATAGAAAATAATGAAGCTGAAAGGAAAAGGAAAAGAAAACTATTAGATTACGACTATAGACTTAGGGAACTCAGTGATTCCACAAAGCACAATAATATCCGTAACATAGGAGTCCCAGAAGAAGAAGAGAAAAAGAGGCAGAAGGTTTATTTGAACAAATTATAGCTGAGAACTTCTCTAATCTGTGGAAGGAAATAGGCATTCAAGTCCAGAAGGCACAGAGAACTCCCCTCAAAATCAACAAAAACAGGTCAACACCAAGACATATCATAGTGACACTTGCAAAATACAAAGATAGGGAATTTGAAAGCAGCTAGGGCCAAAAGGTCCTTAACCTACATAGACACATAAGGTTAGCAGGAGACCTGTCCATAGAAACTTGACAGGCCAGAAAGAAGTCGCAGGATATATTCAAGGTGCTAAATGGGAAAAATATGCAGCCAAGAATACTTTATCCAGAAAGGCTGTCATTCAGAACAGAGGAAGAGAGAAAGAGTTTCCAAGATAAGCAAAAGCTAAAGGAGTTCATGAACACTAAATCAGCTCTGCAGAAAAAAAAAAAAAAAAATCAAAGGGGACCCTCTGAGCAGGAAAGAGTGACCAAAAGCAACAAAGACTAGAAAGGAACAGAAACAATCTACAGGAACAGCAACTTTACAGGTAATACAATGGCACTAAATTCATATGTATCTATAATTACTCTGAATGTAAATGGACTCAATGCTGCAATCAAAAGACATAGGGTATCAGAATGGATAAAAAAAAAGCCAAGACCCATCAATATGCTGCTTACAAGAGAGTCATTTTAGACCCAAAGACACCTCCAGATTGAAAGTGAGTGGGTGGAGAACCATCTGTCATGCTAATGGACATCAAAAGAAAGAGGGAGTAGCCATAACTTCTATCAGATAAGCTAATTTTTTAAAAAGACTGTAATAAGAGATGAAAAAGGTCTCTATATCATAATAAAGGGGTCTATCCAACAAGAAGACCTAATAGTTATAAATATCTATGCCCTCAACTTGGGAGCAGCCAAATATATAAATCAATCAACAATAAACTTAAAGAAACTCATTGATAATAATACAATAACAGTAGAGGACTTTAACACCCCACTCACAGCAATGGTCAGATCATCTAAAGATCAACAAGGAAACCATGGCTTTGAATGACACTCTGGACCAGATGGACTTCACAGACATATTCAGAGCATTTCATCCAAACCAGTAGAACACACATTCTTTTTTGAGTGCACATGGAACATTCTCCAGAATAGACTGCATACTGGGTCACAAATCAGACCTCAACAAGTAAAAAAGAATTGAGATCATACCATGCATATTTTCAGACCATAGTGCTATGAAACTTGAGGTCAACCACAAGAAGAAATTTGGAAAGACCACAAATACATGGAGGTTAAAAATCATCCTACTAAAGAATGAATGGATTAACCAGGAAGTTAAAGAAGAAATAAAAAAAGACATGGAAGCAAATGAAACAAAACACAACAGTCAAAAACCTTTGGGACACAGCAAAGGTGACCATAAGAGGGAAGTATATAGCAATATAGGTCTTCCTCAAGTAGCAAGAGAAGTTATACCTAACCAACCTAACCTTATACCTAAGGAGCTGGGAAAAAAAAACAGCAAATCAAGTCTAAAAACAGCAGAGGGGAAATAATTAAGATTAGAGCAGAAATAAATGATATAGAAATTTTTAAAAAACAGAAGAAGAGATCGATGAAGCTAGAACTTAGTTCTTTGAAAGAATTAACAAAATTGATGAACACCTAGCTAGACTTATCAAAAAGAAAAAAGACTCAATAAAATCATGAATGAAAGAGGAGAGATCATAACCAACACCACAGAAATACCAACTATTATAAGAGAATATTATGAGCAATTATATGCCAACAAATTGAGCAATCTGAAAGAAATGGATAAATTCCTAGAAACATAGGAAACATTCCAAAACTGAAACAGGAAGAAATAGAAAATTTGAACAGACTCATAACCAGCAAAGAAATTGAATCAGAAATAAAAAATTTCCCAAAAAACAAGAGTCTAGGGCTGGATGGCTTCCCAGGAGAATTCTACCAAACATTTAAAGAAGAATTAATACCTATTCTCCTGAAGCTGTTCCAAAAAATAGAAATGGAAGGAAAACTTCCAAACTCATTCTATGAGGCCAGAATCACCTTGACCCCAAAACCAGACAAACACCCCACTAAAAAGGAGTATTACAGACCAATATCCCTAATGAACATGGATGCAAAAATTCTCAACAAGATACTAGCTAATCAAATCCAACAGTACATTAAAAGGATTATTCACCATGATCAAGTGGGATTTATTCCTGGGCTGCAGGGGTGGTTCAAAGTCTGCAAATCAATCAATATGATACACCACATTAGTAAAAGAAAGGATAAGAACCATATGATCCTCTCAATAGATGCAAAAAAAGCATTTGACAAAATATAGCATCCTTTCTTGATAAAAACCCTCAAGAAAGTAGGGATAGAAGGAATATACCTCAACATTATAAAGGCCATGTACAAAAGACCCATAGCTAATATCCTCAATGTCCATATTCTCAAAACTCTCAGTTTTTCCCCCAAAGTCAGGAACACAACAGGAGGTCCACTCTCACCACTATTGTTCAACAGAGTTCTGGAAGTCTTAGCCTCAGCAATCAGACAATAAAAAGAAATAAAAGGCATCCAAATTGGCAGGAAGATGTAAAACATTCACTATTTGCAGATGACATGATACTCTATATAGAAAATCCAAAAGACTCCACCAAAAAATTGCTAGAACTGATACATGAATTCAGCAAAGTTGCAGGAAATAAAATCAACGTACAGAAATCTGTTGCATTTTTATACACCAATAATGAAGCAGCAAAAAGAAATCAAGGAATCAATCCTATTTACAATTGCACCAAACACCCTAAGATACCTACGAGTAAACCTAACCAAAGAGGTGAAAGATCTCTACACTGAAAATGATAGAACACTTATGAAAGCAATTGAAGAAGACACAAAGAAATGGAAAGACATTCCATGCTCATGGATTGGAAGAACAAATACTGTTAAAATGTATATACTCCTGGGGCACCTGGGTGGCTCAGTCGGTTAAGTGTCTGCCTTCGGCTCAGGTCATGATCCCAAGGTCCTGGCATCGAGGCCCACATCACGCTGCCTGCTCAGCAGGGAATCTGCGCTCTCCCTCTACCCGTCCCCGCTGCTTGTGCTCTCTGTCACACACTCTCTCTCAAATAAAAAAAATCATTTAAAAAAAATGTCTATACTCCCCGAAGCAATCTACACATTCAATGCAATCCCTACCAAAATAACACCAGATTTTTCACAGAGCTAGAACAAACAATTCTAAAATTTGTATGGAACCAAAGACCCTAAATAGCCAAAGTAATGTTGAAAAAGAAAAAGCAAATTGGGAAGCATCACGATTCCAGACTTCAAGCTGTATCATAAAGCTGTGATCATCAAGACAGTGTGGTACTGGCACAAAAACAGACACATAGATCAGTGGAACAGAATAGAAAACCCAGAAATGGACCCACAACTGTATGGCCAACTAATCTTCAACAAAGCAGGAAAGAATATCCAATGGAAAAAAGACAGTCTCTCCAACAAATGGTGCTGGGAAAACTGGACAGTGACATACAGAAGAATGAAACTGGACCACTTTCTTACACCATACACAAAAATAAATGAATCAAAATGAATGAAAGACTTAAATATAAGACAGGAAAGCATCAAAATCCTAGAGGAGAAAATAGGCAGCAACCTCTTTGAACTCCGCAGCAGCAACTTCTTACTAGACATAGCTCCTGAGGCAAGGGAAACAAAAGCAAAAATGAACTGTTGGGACCTCATCAAGATAAAAACTTCTGCAAAGGGAAGGAAACAAGCAACAAAACTAAAAGGCAACTGACAGAATGGGAGAAGATATTTGCAAATGACATATTGGATAAGGGATTAGTATCCAAAATCTATAAAGAACTTATCAAACTAAGGGCACCGGGGTGGCTCAGTTGGTTGAGCATCCAACTCTTGGTTTTGGCTCAGGTCATGATCTCATGGATCATTGGATCAAGTCCTGGATCAGGCTCCATGATCAGTTGGGAGTCTGCTTAAGGATTCTCTCCTTCTGCCCCTGCCCCCACAAATAAATAAATCTTTTTTTTTTTAGATTTTATTTATTTATTTGACAGGGAGAGAGCACAAGTAGGCAGAGGTTTTAAAGATTTTATTTATTCATTTGAGACAGAGCACAAGCAGGGGGAGAGGCAGAGGGAGAGGGAGAAGCAGGCTCCCTGCTGTGCAGAGAGCCCAATGTGGGGCTCGATCCCAGTACCCTGGGATCATGACCTGAGCCAAAGGCAGACGCTTAACTACTGAACCACCCAGGTGCCCCATAAATAAATAAATCTTAAAAAAAAAAGAAGAACTTACCAAACTCAACACCCAAAAAACAATCCAATTAAGAAATGGGCAGAAGACACGAATAGACATTTTTCCAAAGAAGACTTCCAGATGGCTAACAGACACATGAAAAGATGCTCAACATCACTCATCATCAGGGAAATACAAATCAAAACCACAATGAGATACCACTTCACCCCTGTCAGAATGGCTCTAAAACTAACAACTCAGGAAACAACAGGTGTTGGCAAGGATGCAGAGAAAGGGGAACCCTTTTGCATTATTGGTGGGAATGCAAACTGGTGCAGCCACTCTGGAGAACAGTGTGGAGATGCCACAAAAAGTTAAAAATAGAGCTACCAAAGGCCCAACAATTGCAGTACTAGGTATTATCCAAAGGATACAAAAATACAGATTCAAAGGGGCACATGCACCCCAATGTTTATAGCAGCACTATCAACAAGAGCCAAATTATGGAAAGAGCCCAAATGTCCATCGACTAATGAATGGATAAAGATGTGGTGTATGCAACTAATGAATCATCGAGCCTTACATCGAAAACCGGGGATGTACTGTATGGTGACTAACATAATATAATAAAAAATCATTATTAATAAAAAAAAAAAAAGATGTGGTGTATACACACACACACACACACACACACACACACACACACTGGAATATTACTCAGTGATCAAAAAGAACAAAATCTTTTCATTTGCAAAAACATGGATGAAGCTAGGGAGTATAATCCTTGGTGAAATAAGTCAGAGAGACAAATATATTATTTTACTCATGTGGAATTTAAGAAACAAAACAGATGAACATAGGGGAAGGGAAGGAAAAATAAAATAAGATAAAAACAGAGAGGGAGGTGTCCCGACATCAGTAATCACTTTAAATGCAAATGGTCTAAATATATAAATCAAAAGATAGAGATCGTCAAAGTAGATAAAAGACAAGATCCAACTGTATGTTATGTATAAGAAATCAACCTTAAATATAAAGGCTTAGAAATGTTAAAAGGAAAGAGTCAGAGAAAGATACTACATGCTAACACAACCATTAAAAAGTTGGATTAGCTATATTAATTTCAGACAAAGCAGGCTTTGGGAAGAACCAGTTAAATTATCAGGAATAAACAGGGGCATTGCATAATGATAGAGGGTTCAGTTCTCCAAGAAGACAAAGCAATCTTTAATGTGTATGCACCCAACAGAATATCAAAATATGTGATGCAAAAACTGATAGAAATGCAAGGACAAATAGAAAAATCCACTATTATAGTTGGGAGACTTCAGCATCCCTTTTTCAATGATTGATAGATCAAGCAATAATAAGGGATAGAGGAGAATTCCTCAAATTGAAGAAGAACATCTACAAAAAACCTACAGCTAACGTAATACCCAATGGTGAGAAATTGGATGCTTTCCCCCTAATATAAGGAATAAGGCAAGGATATTTTCTCTCATCACTTCTATTTAATATCATGCTGGATGTCCTAGATAGTGCAATAGGATAAGAAATGGAAATAAAAGATATACAGATTGGGAAGGAAGAAATAAAACTCTTTGCAGCTGACATAATTGTCTACATAGAAAATCTCAGAGAATCATCATTATCATCATTATCCTCCTCCTCATCATCAACAACAACAACAAAACCCTGGAACTAATAAATGAGTATAGCAAGGTTAATATCCAAAATCACTTGCTTTCTTATATACCAGTAACAATTTGAAATTTTAAAAATATCATTTATAATAGAGCCCAAAAAATCAAATATTTAGGTATAAATCTAACAAAATATGCATAGGATTTATATGTGGAAAACTACAAAACTATGACGACAGAGACAATGTAAATAAATGGAGACCTATTATCTGTCAATATTGTTAAGATGTCAGTTCCTCCTAACTTGATGTGTAGATTCTATGCAATCCTAGTGAAAATATTTTGCAAGCTATTTTGTAGGTATTGACTATTTCTAAAATTCATATGGAAAGGCAAAAAGCCTACAACAGCTTACACAGTACTGAAGAAGAATAAAGTGAGAGTACTCATATTAACCCAATTTTAAGTCTTATTATAAAACTACAGTAATCAAGAAAGTATGGTATTGGTGAATAGACACATAGACCGTGGAACAGAAGAGTACAGAAATAGATCCATACAAATATAGTGGACTGAACTTTGACAAAGGAGCAAAGAAAATTCAATGGAGAAAAAAATATTATTTTTACCAAATGGTGCTATAGAGTAATTGAATATCCATTGCAAAAAGATGAACATAAACACAGACCTTACGACTTCACAAAAATTAACTCAAAGTGATCCAATGACCTAAATGTAAAATAGAACTGTAAGACTTCTAGAATAAATCATATGAGAAAACCTGGGTTGGCAATGAATTTTTTAGATAAAACACTGATAGTATGATCTGTGAGAGAAAAACATTGAGAAATTGGACTTTATTAAAAGTAAAAACTTATGCTCTGTGAAAGATGCTGTTAAGAGAATTAAAGACCAGCCAAAACTTTGAAGAAAATATTTGTAAAATACATATCTGATAAAAGGCTTATATCTAAGATATACAAAGATCTCTTAAAATTCATCCCAAGTAACAAACAGCCCAATTAAAATGGACAAACATTCTGAACAAACACTTCACCAGAGAAAATATACAGATGGTACAAAAAAAACCAAGTCTATAAAAAGATGCTCAACATCATTACAGTTAGGGAATTGCAAATTAAAAGAATGACATAATGACATACCATTACTTACCTATTAGAATGGTTAAAATCCAAAAAAAAAAAAAAACAAAAACAAAAGCAAAAACAGAAACAAACAAAAAAATCCTGACAATACCAATTGCTGGCATGGTTGAGGAACAAGAACTCTCATTTATTGTTGGTTGGAATGCAAAACAGCACAGCTTCTTTGGAAGATATTTTGGCAGTTTCTTAAAAGCTTAATGTGGTCTAAGCATATGAACCAGCAGTAGTGCTCCTAGTTGGTATTTACCCAACTAAGTTGAAAACTTATATCCACATAAAGACCTGCACATAAATAAAAAAGGATTACTAAGGAATACTCCAAACAATTATATGCCAGAAAATCAGATCACCAGATCAAGTGGACACATTCCTGAAAAGATAAAATCTACCCAAACTGACTCAAGCCAAAACAGAAAACCTGAGTGGACCTATAGCAAGTAAGGAGATTAAATTAGCAAATTAAAAACTACCCACAAAGAAAAGCCAAAGACCAGATGTCTTCACTGATGAATTCTACCAAATATTTGAAGGATTAACACCAATTCTTTACAAACTTCAAAAAAATAGAAGGGAACACTTACCCAACTCATTCAGTGAGGCCACTATTGTTACCCTGATACCAAAACTACAAAAACATCACAAGAAAACTACAGAATAATATCCTTTATGAATATAGATACAAATATCCTCAATAATATGCTAACAAACTGAGTATACCAACATATTAAAAGAATCAGACACTATGACTAAGTGGGATTTATCCCAGGGTTTTAAGGTTGATTTAACACATGAAAATGAATCAATATAATACATCATATTAATAAATAAAAAACAAAAGCCACACCTCAATAGACAAGAATTTGAGAAAATTCAATGCTTTCATGATAAAAATTTTCAAAAATCTTAGCATAGAAGGGATATTTCTCAGCCTATATAAGGCCATCTATGAAAAACCTTTAACTAAATTCTCCTTAAAGGTGAAGATGTTTCCCCACTAAGATCAGGAAGAAGATAAGGATGTCCACTCTTACCACTTCCAGTCAAATTGTACTAGAGGTTCCGGCTAGAGCAATAGGCAAGAAAAAAGCCATCCAGATTGGAAAGGAAGAAGTAATAAAATTATCTCTATTTGCAGATGACATGATTTTGTATATAGAAAATCCAATAATGAAATGCTGCTCAGCAAGATAAAATGCTGATACACAAAATAACATGATGGATCTCAAAACAGACTGAATGAAAAAAAAAAAAAGCTAGACACAAAAGAGTACCTCATGTATTATTTCACTTTAAAATTTCATTTAAAAAAAATCCAAGAAAGGGAAATCTATGACAGAAAGTAGATCAGTGGTTGCCTGGGAATAGGTGTGGAGGATTGACTGCAAAGATGCATGAAGGAACCTATCGGTGTGATGGGAATGTTCTATATCTTGATTATTGTGATTGAGTAAAGTGGGTATACACATTTGTGAAACTTCATGGAATGGTTTACTTAAAATGAGTGTCTCTTATGTAAATTATACCTTAATAAATTTGATTTAAAAAAAACCACTGATATATACTTTTGATTTTAAAACTAGGATTGCATGATAAACTACTGTATTTCCTGAACGTAGGATGCTGTACTCTTTGAGCAGCTAGTGATCAGGTATATGGTGAAGAAATGTGTGAGTAGTTCTCTTTCTCAAGATCATAATCACTTGCTTAAATAGGTATAAAAATGCTGAATGGGTTTACTTTTGAAATGTTGAGCGAAACCTTTGAAGCTGAAAAATATTGGTACTAAAGCTGCATCCCATTAGTATCAAGCAATAAAGTGCTGCAGAGAACCCAAAATATGACACTTAAGGAGATTATTAGTAAAGCTACATCTGTTGATAAAGGAGTGTCCCCTTCAGCTGATAGTAATGATAAAAATTATACTCAAACTTTCTTTTGATGATACATGATTAAGAGATAGGAAACAGGAAATGTAAAGAAGATCAAAAAGAAGAGAAAGTGCAATTAATTAGAAGTGCTGAAGAGCAAACAATAATAATAATTAAAAAAAATACAACTCAGAAGCTAGAATTGTTCTGTTGGGAGGCCACAGCCAATGTATCTATGGAAACCGTATCCTTTGAAACAAAACACTCTGTTAGTTGAACACATCTAAAATTGGGCATTTCCCTAAACACTTTTATGCCTCAGTATCAGAGACATAACTACACCTTTGCTTTGTTGTGAGTCCACAATTCAGTAGACTATGAAAGTACAATCAGGAAAATTTTCTGCTGTATTGAAGAGCTGAGGTGACAGGTATGACTGTAGTGGGTTACATACAGATTTCCAGGTACAAACCATGAAAATGAAAAGATTTTAGAGTTCAAGTAAACACTCAGTTATCTAAAAGATTTTAAACATTCCATTGCTCTCAAGTTGCTCATTGCTCTCAAAGAGCTTAAAATTAGTGAAACCTACTTCTCAAAGATCCTTTGATAAGTTTTATTTTCTAAGTAAGTATAACTTGAGTCTTTTTCACATCAATATAATTGTAACAAATGTTTTCAACCCTAGAGTTCATGGACCTTTCTTTCCAAGAATACTGAGGCGCAGGAAGGGAAAAAGAGATTTTGGAAAGACTATAACACATATTGTGGCAAAAGTGATGACTACTGACATGGTAAGAAATACACTTTATCCCTATTTGTTCATTTAAGTTCTGTGTAATTAGAAAAGAAGCTCTTTGAGGGTAGAGTTCTTGTCTGACATTAATGCCGTATTTCTCCCATTACATTCACTTCAGTGATTAGCATATAAATAAATAAATGTCAGCAACTATTTACTGAGTACAAACTTTATTGCTATGCACTATGCTAACAGTAGCTATGGGAACAACAGGAGACAAATATGAGAAAGACTGCATTTGAGGGAGACACCATTTTATTTATTTTTTTAGAGATTTTATTTATTTATTCGACAGAGATAGCCAGCGAGAGAGGGAACACAAGCAGGGGGAGTGGGAGAGGAAGAAGCAGGCTCACAGCAGAGGAGCCTGATGTGGGGCTCGATTCCATAACACTGGGATCACACCCTGAGCCGAAGGCAGACGCTTAACCGCTGTGCCACCCAGGCACCCCGGAGACACCATTTTAAACCAGATCCACAGTCTTGCTGCTTCATATGTTTGAGAAGTTATTGAAGGATAGTTTTGCTAGCTATAGAATTTTGGTTGACAGTACCCACCCCCCTTAAATATGTTATCCCACTGTTTTCTGACTTCCATGGGTTCTGTTAAGAAATCAGCCATTAATCTTATTGCCAATTCCTTGTATATATATGATGCGTTATTATGTAATCATTAAAAATTAGGCTTTGACAGAGAAAGACAATTATCATATGGTTTCACTCATTTATGGAACATAAGAAGTAGGAAGATCGGTAGGAGAAGAAAGGGAAGAAGAAAGGGGGGTAAACAGAAGGGGGAATGAACCATGAGAGACTATGGACTCTGGGAAACAAACTGAGGGCTTCAGAGAGGAGGGGGATGGGGGAATGGGATAGGCTGGTGATGGGTATTAAGGGGGGCACGTATTGCATGGTGCACTGAGTGTTATATGCAAATAATGAATCGTGGAACTTTACACCAAAAACTAGGGAGGTACTGTATGGTGACTAACATAAAAAAATATTTTAAAAAATTAGGCTTTGAAAAAATATTTAAAGACATGGTAAAATATGATGTAATGACAAGTCAGGATTCAGGGGTGCCTGGGTGGTACAGTCGGTTAAGCATCTGACTCTTGGTTTCGGCTCAGGTCATGATCTCAGGGTTGTTCAGCCTGGAGTCTGCTTGAGGTTCTCTCTCCCTCACTTTCTGCCCCTCCCACTCATGCTCTAGCTCTAAAATAAATAATCTTAAAAAAAAAAAAGTCAGGATTCAAAGCCACGTATATGTATGGTATGATACATTGGCATTATGGATAATGAATATATGCATGGAAAAAGACTAAAAGGAAATCTCTATATAAATACATTTTATTAAGGTTAAAATTTCACTTTATCATTTTTTACATTTTTATAACCAGTTTTACAAGAAAAAAGACATGAATGACAATGCCATTTCTATTGCAATAAAATAGTAAGCATTTTTTTCAGAATATATTTTTAGTTTTCAAATTTTATTTTGAAAGCTCCCCACTCTTGATGGTACTAATAGTGAAGTTCTCTTCCCTTTCCTACTCTCTGTGCAGATTCCTGGTATCTTTTATTTTTAGTTCAAGAATATTTAATATATAAAGTTTTATTGATTTACTAAAATTATAGGATTAGTTTGAATTAAAATAAAGTATTAGACTGGAAAGAGATCTGGTGTCATAAAACCCTGGATCTAAAGCTTAACCACTCACCAACTCTGCATCCTTGAGCAAATCATTTCATCTCACCGAGTTTCAATGTCCTTCACCTGATAAGGGATAACATTACTTCCCCTCAAAGAGCTGTTGTGAGGCTTGAGAGATAATATGCTAAGTTCAAATTCTGTCTTCTGGCACACAGTCTTTCATAGCTGTAAAATTGTTAGCGATTGCAAAGAAAATCCCATTTCAGCATTCCCTTAGTTGATGTGCTGATATTTGGAACATTTAATGAACATAAAGACATAGTATTTACAGCATATTACAGTGTAATATACAAGGTAAGTCTTTGAGAAAAGCACATCTTACTTATAAGCTAACTGATTAAAATGACCTATTTCAGTTTATTTCATTGTTAAAAGTGTACTGTTTTATTTATTCTTTTCAGGTAAAGGACTTATCTTCAGACACACTTCTCCAACAGCATGACGATTTGGATTTGGCTTTGGATAGTTGTTATAGTGGAGATACAGTAGTTATTTTTCCAGGAGAATATCAAGCTGTAAATCTTGCTTTATTGACTGATGACATCATTATAAAGGGTTAGCAGGGCATCCTTTGCAATCTTTTTATAGCAACGTATACTGGAAAAATGGTATTATTATATTATAAACATGATTTACCTAACACAAAAATCCCTTATGTGCCTTATACAATTAAGACTCACCTGTTCATGAGTATATTATCTGTACAGGTGACCTCATTTGGACATAACATACCAAAGCAAATCAATGAGACCACTTCTTCCCCATGATAATGTAGCACTACAAGCAGATTCTAAAAAGATCAAAACAATAAAAACACCAAAAAACCTGTTTGTAATGTTTTTACCCAAACTTTTTCTACCTCTATTGCATTTCTTATCACTTTAGTAGGAAGACCCAAATGTAAGGCTATATTAAAATATATTCAGCATTTTCTCAGGTTAATTCACATGCAAACTTGCTAAAATAGAAGAGTTTACTAAATTTCTTTCAGATTCTCAACCTATTCAGTAATTTTAAATCTGCCCTTTGACATTGAAGGATATTCCCACTGTCTGGCCAAAAGAAAAGAACCAGGTGACTTAGGCTTTGCCTATCAATTCAAAAATTGAGCAAAAATTCACTAGATCTTGATGACTGTAACCAGTAGTATTTTGCTGAACTGCATAGGTAATTAGGAATGTATTTGTCATTTTCAAATTTTTTAGCATTCTTGAAGATACAACCCCTCATTTTTGGATTGATGTTAAATTTAGATGATTGCTTTGACCAGATCAAAATTGTGGATGTATTAATCTTATAACCTAATTAACAAGTCTCTGACAGTCTTTTTTAGTTATGGTAATTTATTATGGTTTTGAAACCAGGTTATGATAAGATAGTTTTTATACCTTAGACATTTTGTAAATGACTGCTGATTATGTAATAGGAAATTTAGGAAAATATATTATGGAATGAGTATGTTGAATAAATTCATAGGTACATTTATAATGACCATAAACCAAGATTCTCCCATCATGGCATCAAAATATGGACAAAAGATTACATTATAGTTAAGTATCTAATTACATATATTACTTATTAAAAATATAAAAACAGTATTATTGAATGACTAAAGGACTTTAAACTTTGTGATTACTGATTTAATTACATTCTTGTCTCTATGAATTAGGAGTTGGAAAGAGAGAGGAAATTATGATTACTTCTGAACCTTCTCATGACAGTTTCGTGGTGTCTAAAGCTGATAATGTGAAGCTAATGCATCTATCTTTGATACAACAAGGGACAGTTGATGGTATTGTGGTGGTGGAGTCTGGTCACATGACTCTAGAAAACTGTATATTAAAATGTGAAGGAACAGGAGTGTGTGTTCTTACAGGGGCTGCTTTGACAATTACAGACAGTGAAATAACTGGTGCCCAGGTATTTCATTTTATAGAAACAGCTTTATATGACAATAGATAACCCTGAGTGATCTTAATGTGCAAAGAATAACAATTAATTCATCTTTGAATTGAGTTATAATCAAGCTTAGAAACTGATAAAATGAGGACAAGTACAGAGCGTCATAGCACACGTAGGAAAAATGAACTAAGTTAAGTCCAAAGTAAAGAATTACAGGCTTTTAATGTGATTTTTTTTTAATCTAGGAATTGGTGGCTACAAAAGAGATCATGAGTCAGTTAACGTTTACTTAAAAAGAAATGAGTTTGAGTCTTCAGATAACAATCACAAAGAGCATTAAAATACTGGAAAATGGAATGAAAAGAAAGATTAAATAAAGGAGATTTTAAAAATAGAATGACTTAATTTCCACTAAACTGAGGAAGTAGACATTAGCAGCACTGAGGGATTTAGAATATATATAAATAAATTTTTATAACTATGGAAAGAATTGTTTAAATAGATTTTTGGCTCCCTTCTAGAGATTTCATTTGGGTGGGAGAGCAATGTGACTCAATGAGACTCTGTGACTTCAACTCTCCTTCTAGGCCCAATCATCTTCTTTTTTTTTTTTTTTTTTAAGATTTTATTTATTTATTTGACAGAGAGAGAGAGACAGCCAGAGAGAGAGGGAACACAAGCAGGGGGAGTGGGAGAGGAAGAAGCAGGCTCATAGCGGAAGAGCCTGATGTGGGGCTCGATCCCATAACGCCGGGATCACGCCCTGAGCCGAAGGCAGATGCTTAACCGCTGTGCCACCCAGGCGCCCCAAGGCCCAATCATCTTCTAACACAGATAATACTAGTTTTCAAAGTTTTTAAACATTCTCTCTACAATAAATCATTACACGAATTATCATATTTTTGTGTAACTTAGTGTGTTGAGAGTGCTAAAAAAAGAATTACAGTTTTTTAATCTAAAGAAAATTTTGGAGAGGTGCATGTGTGTTTTGAGATTGTTTTATTTGCTTTTAATTTACAGGGTGCTGGTGTTGAACTGTATCCTGGGAGCATAGCCATTTTAGAAAGGAATGAAATTCATCACTGTAATAACCTCAGAACCAGTGACAATTCAAAAAGCACCTTAGGTGGAGTTAATATGAAGGTATTCTCATATTTCTTAATATAGTTGTTATAAGAATTATAAATATCATAAAAATACTAAAATATTACTTATAGACAAAGTTTAGTCTAAATGTTATTTATTTGGAAAAGAATAGTAGAGATAATTAAAATATGGTTTAAATGATGGCTGATATAAAACAAGTTGTCTCTAATAGATTCAACTTAAATTCTTAGATAACTTTGATAAAGTGGATAGTTTTGCTTTTATAAAAATGTTTTAGATTTTTCATTGGGCAGATCTGTAGTACGTTTTGGAAAGTAAAGCAAATAAAAAATTAACAAATATATTAAGAAATATTTGTCTTACCTTCAAAGTTTGTAAAATATTTTAAGCTAGCCAATTAAAATAGCAATAATTTGTAAGTGAAATGCCTTCCCATTCCTTTTTAATTCTATTAGCTCTACCTTTCCAGGTCCCTCTCTAGACTTATGTAGTTAATGAAGTTTTTCTCTAGAATTCTAGGTTACATATAATAATTTGAAATTACTTTTATATTATTTCAAAATTTATTATTTTCAATATCTGAAATTATTTTCATATTTATGTTATATTAAAAACTTCATGAGATATTGTTGTATAAAATAAATTGAAAACTTCATTTAATATTTCAACACTAGAGATTTCCTTGGTTGTTACAGTAATCAGTGTGAGGAAAATATCACTTGCTCAAAACAGATTCAGTTGTTCTAAAGAAACATGTAAACCTAAGAATAAATTCTAGAGTTCATATTTTATTTTTATAGAAATTATTGAAAAACTAATTTCCTTGAATATTTTAACAGGTTCTTCCAGCACCAAAACTGAAGATGACTAATAATCATATTTACAACAACAATGGCTATGGTGTAAGCATTCTTCAACCAACTGAACAATTTTTTATTGTAGCAGAAGCAGCCCTCAACAAAGGGGCAGCTTCAGGGGATAAAAAAGATGACAGTATGCTCTCCAGGGTAATGCAGAATCTGAACCTGGAGATGAACAACAATAAAATAGAAGCAAACTTGAAGGGAGATATCAGAATAGTCACAAGTTAAAGCATCTGGATTTATGTTAATGTTTTATATTTCAGAGATTTGTTTAGTAAATAATTCTCATATCCCACAGAAATGGTAGTTTTAATTAAATTCAAAACCAATTAAAAAATAATTAAACATTCTAATGATTTTACTGTATGATTCATTTTAACAGTTTTGAGACATAATGCACACATCAATAAAATTCACCCTTTAAAGGTATATAACAGTATTTAGTCTATTTTTAGTATATAGGTACCACCATCATCACTATTTAATCGCAAAACAAATGTGGTTTTAAACATTGTTTTTGATATTCATAGTCCAATAAGAAGCATTAGGTATTCTATGTAGATAATAGAAAAAAAATTCATTTATAGGCAATTCCTCATTCATTCCCATTTATCTGTGCTAGGAACTGGCATAAGGTAAGACACCACTATAGCAATCATTATATTATATAGAATTAGGTTCAACTGCAGCAAAGAAATCCAAAATAAGAGAGGTAACGAATATAGAAATAGGGGTGCTGGGTGGCTCAGGTGGTTAAGTGTCTGCCTTCGACTCAGGTCATGATCCCAGAATCCTGGGATCCAGCTCCACCCTGGGCTCCCTGCTCAGCAGAGTCTGCTTCTCCCTCTCCCCCTGCTCCTTCTCTTTCCCACTCACTCTCAAATAAAATCTTTAAAAAAGAAATGTATTTCTTCCCCATAACTCAAAAAGTCCAGAGGTAAGCAGTATAGGGTTAACAGATGTTGCATGTTGGTACTTAGTGTAGGGTTGGTAAGTAGGTGTTCCAGGTCAGAAATTCAAGTATCTGGGGGCGACTGGGTGGTTAAGTCGGTTAAGCGTCTGCCTCTGGCTCAGGTCATGATCCTGGGGTCCTGGGAGAGAGCCCTGCATCAAGCCCCTTGCTCAGCAGGCTGCCTCTCCCTCTGCCCCTCCCTCTGCTCATGCTCTAATAAATACTAGTAAAATCTTTTAAAAATTCAAATGTCTTCTATCTTGTCTTACCGTTGTATGGTTTCCATTCAAAATCACTGCATGGGCAAAGATAGCAATTGAGTAATAGCTCAAGCCATTGTTTAAATTCCAGCCATGCAACAGAAGGGGTAGGACCTTTCTACAAAGTTACACACATTCCAACTTTCCTGCCTCCCTCCCACTAGAATCTAATTACATGGCTCCACCTAACTGCAACTGAAGCTAGTCCTACCATAAGGTTCTCCACCAGGACTACCCACCCAATGCATAGCTGTATACATTTAAATTTAGAACCTAAATGAGGGAAGGTTCCATATTTCTGCTCTTCCCTTCCATTTTGTGCACATATCTGGCTTTCTTACATGACTGTAAATTTCTTAATATAGGTACTGGGTCTTAGGAACATTATATCCCACGCTGTATGTGCATTCCAAGTAATAACTGTTAAAGAATGATACTAATGGCTCTCTGCCTATGCTAAAAATGGAAATAAGATTTACAATCCGTGACTTTTAAGGACTTTTCATCACAGTTGCTGGGGATGAAAATGTTAGACTTCTGAAGGTATAGACTGGACAAATCAAGATTAGAAGCGTAGCCTGCGATGTGGAATGAAAAGGGATGAATTTGAATCCCTTTTTGCTTTTTCGGAAGATGAATTTTGAATCCCTTTCTGCTTCCTTTGTTCCATTACCTTGCCAGCAGCAGCTAGGGTAGAGCCTCAGCTGAAGAGCAGAATGGGACCCACAATGCTAGAGCCTGCCGCCAGTTTATGACGTAGAAGCAGTGAAAGTGGCAGGTGACTGAGAAGACATTCCTCTGGCAGGACGGCACAGAAAAGTTCTGATTATAGGAGCAAGCTGCCATTCTGAGACACCTGTCCCAAAGTGCATACGTGTTATCTTCTAGACTGAACAGTTGCAACCAGAAAGATTTGCATTTGAGGACAGGGGTCTAATTTTTCTAAAGTACTAAAGTGAAAAATGAGAAAACTATATATACTTTCAGTGATTGAACCAAATCAGGTGTTCTTAAGCTGAAATATATATAGACCGGTTTCAAGAGTCTGTGAACTACTGAAATTTTAAGTAAAAAAAATTGTGTACCTGCCTTTTGGTGGACAGCCCACAGCTTTCACCATATTCTCAAAGGAGCCTCTCAGCCCACAGAAGCTTACCACCACTGATTTGGGTAACATTTAAATTTCCTTTCACATATTATTGTTCAACTGAAGCCTCAAACAGTTGTCTTTAAACAAAATAATATGTCCTGTAGAACACTCAGGCAACCTTATAACTCAGTATTTTAATACTAAACATTATGACAATACAAATTTTTGGGTGATTTCAGATTTTGCGGCTGCATAAGATGCACATTTCTTTTACTTACCAATAAAATTCTGAAGCCACTGACAGGTATCATTAGAAATACTAGGTTTTTTTGAAAATGCTCAAAAGTATTACTAATGCCAAAAAAATTTAGTTTTATTTAGATCAGAAGGTTAACCATATCTTATTGTATTTCCTATTATTTTAAAAACACTATAAATTTTCAGTCATTTGAATAATTACTAAAATGTTACAAATAATTACTAAATATAATTATTTTACATATTTATAGGTTAACATGGAAAATACAGGTTTATCAAAGTCAGAAGTGTTAAACACTGGATTATGTAGACAATATCCTTTATTGCCTCTATAAATTTATTTCTAGGTTTGAAGGAAATATGCAATTTCAAAGTTAAGAAATTCCTGAATGATTTCCCATTAAGATTAATCCTAGGGTGATCAACTTGTTACAGTTTGCCACCCTAATTAGTTCCCAGGAAGTAGATTCCTTCCTACAAGCTAAATTATCACTGACCTCAGTTAGCTCTGAAAGATTCAATAGTAAATTTTCTCGAGTCAGAAACCTTTTACACTACATCTAATAGGACAGTCCACAAATATCAAAGGTGCACAAATACACTTTAAATAACTTTCCTGTCTTCTGGCCAAATCTATCTTTCGGGTAAATCCAACGGAATTCAGGAACCTTATTTCCAGTCAAAACCATAAGCCGTAAGTCAGTTTCAGTGCAATTCAAAACTGCATTTCTAGTGTCCTTTATTGTCCTACAGTCCCAATTCTGCTTCTAGAATCAGAGGCAGGGAAATGGGCTTTCAAATATGGGCTTTGCCGCAGTTGAAGCTCTTTCTAGTGTCTGTGCTGACCCTAAGCTGACACACTGTTCGTATTCTCCTCTGTTCCTTTGGCATAGGTGATGTCCCAAGGGGTTTATGTGCAGCTCCACAGCACGGGAGATCCCATCAAACTGCAGCTGTTGCTGAAGAGCACAGTGCCAACAGAGTCTCCCGACACGGACAGCTCTTCAGCACAACTTCCTGGAAATGGCACATCCACGTATTCCCCCAGTTAACTTTTTGGCCTCTCTCTGGGCCCAAAGGAAACTTCCAAATCCCTTCTACATCACCCCTAGCCTGAAAGAAAGCTTCAAACTTCTCAGTACAGTGAAAATGCCATCACAGACAAAACAGGTCCATTCTCATCCCTGCCTAAATTTCTAGAAGGGCAGACCCAATTTTGTCACTGCCAACTCTCATTATCCAAACCCTAATGTTATGTGTATGGTGGCCTACATATTCTTTCTTTCCAAATTCTCTTCCCCATACTGTGTCCAGCTCCTTTCATCTCCTGAATGAGAGTGGTGCAATCGGCTCTCCTTTTGGAAAGACTTTCCAGTCATCTACACCTGCTGCAACATCCCTTAAACTGAATATTCTCTTTGTTCTACACAGACTGTAGAAGGATGCTTGAGAAAGGAAACACAGCACATTGGCTGAAATCTCCAGGTATTAATAGGCCACAAAATACACCATGTGGCCTTCTGCTCCGTAAATCTGATCATTTTTTTCGAAGGAATGATTTCTGGATATGATGTTATAATGGACTGACAATTAAAATCGACTTAAGTTGACTTCCACTTAGAGCAATGACAGTCTGATAGTTGATTATCCTCCCCATTCCCATGTGAACAACTAGAAAACCAAATGATCTATTTTTTAAAAACTATTTCCACATACAATATTATATATACCTCTACATATGCGCGTATATATATATCTGAATCAACTGCTTTCAGGCATCAGACAGACAATGCAGAACTGTGGTCACCAAATTAAGGGAAACAAATGAGATGAGCCCTATGATCACCCTTCCCTTCTGTGTGGAGGCACTCTGATAGATCACGGCAGAGGAAGAACGAACCAAGCAGAGCACAAGCAGTCTTACGGAGCTGAAAAAACAGAAGCCAGTTTAGGGAGGGTAGCTACGACTTGTGGGGACACAGAGAGCAGGCAGCCACGGAAAGAGTTCTAGAACTCCACATAGACATTTCCTTAGGTTTTTAGCTAAAGACTAAAAGATTATTAGAACTATCCCTAAGTCGTTCTTCAAGCTTTAGAGAATGTAATTTGGCATCTCTCTCAGCCATTTTGGTCATCTTTTGATTTCCCACTTCTAGTTGAAGTTATTGGAGAAATGAGTACCAGTTAAGCAAGGCATTATTGAATTTATACTTTATATGGTACAAGTTTTCACATGTGCAAAAGGCAAGAGGAAACATGGTATTAACAGTGATAAGGCTAGAAGTTCAGTATGGTTGGTTAAGGAGGACTGAGGCTAGAGTAGGAATCACTGGTTCAGGCTGGGAGCAGGTGGTGGCGGCGTTACTAGATTTGAATGGGAATGTTTACTCTGGCTGTAGTATGGGGAACGGATTGTAGACAGTAGTACTTCCAGAAGGAATGATCAGTTGAGAGGTTGCTGCATCACTGTACATCCAAGTTAATGACAGCCTGAATACAGCAGGTAGTTGGTTTACAAAAGCACAACTGGAAGGTGTTTTGGGAGTAGAACTAACTACACGTGGTAATTTATTAAGACTTTGGCAATCAAGCAGCTGAAACTTCCGTGATTTAAAAACAAAACCAAACCAAACCAAACCAAAAAGCCACACATACTTGAACAGAGAATAGAGTATAGGATAGGGCACAGGTTGAATTAGGTGGTTTTCAGTCTGGAAAGTGCTTAGTTCTTTATTTCTGTGGGATAGCTGAACAGCAACAGATGTCCAGTAAGCACCTGTTAATATGATCTGATGCTCCGAAAGGAAATCTCAGTTGAAAATACAGATCTGAGACTCCGTAAATAGATAGGAGTCATCAGCTGTCAACAGCAGGTTACCTAAAGGACCTATGTAGAATGAGAAGATTTTGAAAAGGATACTAACGCAAAATACAACTTGCCCAAGATAATTCATGCGTCCTAGGGCAGCTGTACGATAGGAGTCCACTTCTATTTAATCCAAAGCCTTTGTAATCTCTACTGTACTGTATCTCAAATGAGAAACATGAACATTCATTAAAAGCCATAAAATGTTATAAATGTATAAACATCTCTACTAAAATAAACTTGATGCACTGGTGAAGCTTCCCTTACCTTCATTCTTTGACTAAATATAACCTTAATTCAAGAATTTTGTGAGTTAATTTTTAATTCTGATTAAAGTTAATTTTTACACTGCAAACTAACTTAGAAAAGAGAATGCTGACCTGGGTCTTAGATTTTTCAAAGACAAAGCTTGGGAAAAAAGTCAAAATGTTCAGCCCTAGGTCAAAAGTTTTATTCAGGGGCAGAGGTCCATGCGAAACTGTGCGCTGGCCAGTATTTACTGGAAGAACAATTCTATTTCAAGGGTATTTATTCTAAATACTACAAGTAGCAGTATCACTTGGTATACTTTGGAAAACAGAAAGTACAATTTTTCCTGTGATGCTTAAAATAGATGTGACTGGCATTGCAAAATTATTCTAACGTGTAACATCAACAATGAACTACATGGCCAGTATTTGGTGTAATACTTTATTTTCTATTGTATTAAACTAAAGCCAAGAAAATATCAAGTTAATTTTAAAGGCAAATCTTTACTCCTTAAAGAAAAAATACAAACTGGTAGTTTCAGAATCAGTGTATTTTACATAATATAAACAAAACCACTAATGTATCTATATGCTTGGTTTCCTTAAACTATAATCAACCACAAAATGGGTGGAAAATGGGTTTACTTACTGGCATCAAATAAACAACTTGGGAAAACAGGTAGCATGCATTTTTTTTAAACTGTCTATGCATAGGCACTGACATAACAAGTCTTAATAGCCACCACCTCCTCTTCCTTGTCCAAAGTAACCACTCCCATAGCCCCCTCGGACAACCCCTCGCTGGAATCCCCCAGTTCCTCTGTAGCCTCCTCCACTAGACCCTCTATAGTCTCCTCCCGAGCCACCTCTGTAGCCACCACTGACACCTCCTCTGTAGCCTCCGCCATAGCCTCCGCGATAGGAGTTGGAGCCACCAGCGTAGCCGCTGCTACCATAGCCTCCACTACCAGCATAGCCTCCGGCACCTCCATAACCTCCGCTGCCGTAGCCTCCACCACCATAACTAGAACCTCCCCGTCTATATCCACCTCCATTGTCATATCGAGCCATCTTGGGAGGACGTGGACCATCTCCATACCTAGGAAAAGTACAAAATCACCACTTTAGCAAAGCATTCTTAATACTTCTCAGCTAGTCATAAAATATAAAGTCATATTTGAAAAGTTAATACATAAAGGGAATGAAGCCAAGTACACAAATATAAACTGAAATGAAATAAATGTTACTCCATAATAGAGAAGAATGCATCAACTGTAACCATCTGTTTTTCAAGTTCTTTCTGGTTCATTCTCAAAGATCTTACACTTTGGCAGTATGTCCTTACACCTTAAGATGGCTGGCTGGCTTTCACCGAGCGCCAGCCATGCGGCATTCTACAAAGCAGTAATACGCAAGAAAGATGCTCCTGGCGTTGGCAGTGTGAGCTCATCTTTATCACCACGCAGCTTCCTGCATTAACGCTGAAACACGTTTTTTAAAAAAATGCCTGTGGTGATTTGTTTACACATACATCTGTTTCGTGTGGCAAACAAAGAAAATGAGGGGTAATGAAAACGCGCATCAATCAAGATGTCTCACTTAACAACTCCAACTCAGCATACCCCAACCTGCTTTTTCTTCCTGCACAGCTTTTCTTACAGAGACTAGCACTATGAATTCAGCAGCTGTCCAAGTCAGAAATGTAGCTGGGATCGTGTTCGCTCCTTCACTGCCCCGCTCCCCCCATTTCAATCCATCACCAATTCCTTCTGATGGTTCTGCAAACCTGTCTAATCTACTCCACCCCATTTCAATTCTCCCTACTGTAACTCAAGCCACCATTATACTCATGCATCCTAAACTCTTTCCTGTATTTATCCCATCCTTTCTAGGTTCTGGACTTCTGTCCTTCACAGAGCAGATTAGACACGTGAAGCTGCCTTAATCGCCATCCCTCCTGCCAAGAGTAATCTCTCTTCTAAATATCTATGAGCACCACATTTGTATCTGCCTACGACACTTATTATTTCTTCCTTTTTGAAGACTCCTCAATAATTCTCCCGTATAATAGACCCACTGGAGGAGCAAGGTACAGCACAATAAGTAAGAGCACTGTTTCAGGAGCCATTACTGCCTTAGTTTGAATCCAGTCCTACCATTCACTAGCTGTATGGCTTTGGGTCTTAACTTCTCTGTGCTAGTTTCCTTATTCATATTAAAGGGGACAAAGATCTACCTATATCATAGATAGACCGAATATTAAAATGAGTTAATGTCAGAAAAGCACTTAGCACAGTGCCTGGCACACATTGACTACTATGTGTATGATTAATAAATGTTAAACAGTAAATCGTTTATAGCAAAATGGGACCCACAATGCTTTATGAATTCTAGCAGTTCTGTATATTAAAATTATTAACAGTTTATAACCAGAAGCAGTAAGTGATCCTTGAAAGGGAGATTAAAGAATATTTCTGGATAATTAGAAAAATTTTAGTATGTTTGTATATTAGATAGTGTTGTCAAACACTCAAATTTTGGGGGTGGGATCATGGTACTGCAGCTGTGTGCTTAAAAGATGCATGAGATATACTGATGTAAAATGTCTGCAACTTAGTCACAAATGATTAAGTAAAAGTAGGTATGTGTGTGCACACACATGTATGAAAGCAAGTGTCACTGAATGCTGACAATTAGTGAGTTTAAGTTACAAGACAATATGGGTGTGTTCACTGTACTATTCTTCTGCCTTCTCTGCAAGTATCAAGTATTTCTAAATAAAGAGTTGTGAGCAAAGAAAGATTAAAAAGGTGGAAAAAAGTGAACCAAATAAGACATTTTAAGAATTAAGAGAAATTTCACACTTAAGACATTCACATTCTTACATTTCCCTACTAAGATAAACCTTGAGGCTTTTCATTTGAAAAAAACAGCAATTTAACCCCTCCATCAACATTTTTTCATTAGAGATGGCAAACAGTACTGTGGAAAGAGAACAGTCTGGGCTCTTTCACTTTCCAGTCATGTGACCCACCCCGGATTTTTATGTACTTTTAAGGTCCCTTTCAATCTCCAACATGCACTGATATAATACACTATTAACAGAGATAAAAGTTAGTAACATCCTTTTCTCTGAGTGTGTTAACCAGAATTAAATTTCATATTCAATGTTTGTTTAGAATTTTAGTTTTATTTAATTTTAAATAAACAAGGCCTTTATCAGCTAACTGTGAGGATTTTAGGCCAGTATGATCGCCGTCCTCTGCTTAGTTCAAAAAGAAGTTACTGTGTACTCACCGTGTACTGCCAATCATGAGGTTGATACCAGCAGCTGAGGGCCTGGAGATCTGGCGGATCATGTTTAGCATATGTTCATTAACAGGGTCTAACTGGCTGATGATATTAGGCTGTTTGGTTACTTCAACAACCAGAGCCTCCATGGCTGCCCGGAGAGCAGTAATACAGGCAGCAGCCTCATGAGATATTTGCAGTCTGATCCTAAAACACAGAAAAATGATAAAGTACAAGAAGGGTACATACAGCAAAAGACTACTGTCTCTCAATTTCACACGTGATAAGTGGTGGAATAAATTTAACTTCTTACTAAGTACCAATACTTTCAACTCCTGCAACAACCCCAGACTTGGGCAAACACAGGCATGAAGAATGATAACAGTCTTACACTAACTTCTTAAAACTCACTGCTGGCTACTGGCAGGTATTGTAAACCAGTAAGTCTATCAAGCAAAATACGTTAGCAATACGGATCACTCAGCTTCCAATAAAAGAATGAAAGAAGAGACTATGTGAGGAATTTTCAGGAATATGACTGAGCTTACCAAGTGTCACTAAAATCTATTCCATTTTCTTCAAGTGGTTACTACATGCTTACCAGTAGTCTCTAACCACATACAGAGTACACGAAAGAGGTACCCAAATTCCAATTAAATTCCAGTTCCCTGGGGTAGTATTCACGGGGGCAGATGTGGCTTCAATGCCTAATGCATTTGTTTCCACTAGTATGACTTACTACCGAGTATGAACTATACTACCAAGATATACCTCTCTCCAAGAAAAGACAATGTTGTAAAGCACCTCATTTAAGTCACGAAATTTTGTCATGTTTATTTCACAAAGTAAGTTAGATTAGCAGTTGAATCCCATTACACCTCAACTGTAAGAATGCCGTTTGGAGTTCACATCTGAAAATCCGTACCAGTCATCTACAAGCACAATCTGTCCATCAGACTGGACTTTCTTGGAAGCAAAGAGAAGCAACTGCAGGGGAGTGACTAAGGTCATGCCTTTAGCAGAGATGGCTCGGGTTCGAATCTGCAGATGAAAAAAGAAGCAAGAGGAAACAGATGATATTTCAACTGCCAATAAATTGCCATATAATAATGAACTATGCTCTGAAAACTAAAATTCATGTTCCCACTGCACATTAATAAGTAATGACAATGTAGGTTTTCAACGTAAATTTTTCTTTTGGGGGGGGCAGTAAGGGGCAGAGGGAAAGGGAAAGAATCTTAAGCAGGCTCCATGCTCAGCAAGGAGCCTGACATGGGCCCTAAGATCATGACCTGAGCAAAATCAAGAGTCAGATACTTAACGTACTGAGGCCATGCAGGCACCCCTCAACATCAATTTTCTAAACTAATCTTTTCTTACCTTTTCACCAAATACAAAGAAGGGAGATGGGTACTTCATGTCTTGGCTGCTAAAGGGACAATTAACAGACGACTTGTGGATAAGGGCATTACGCCCTTCAGTGGTGAGAATCTTTCTTTTTTCTTTATGATAGCACACATTAGGGTACACACCAAAAGCCAGGAGAGAGATAACAACATCCAAATTATTATCTGGTCCAGTGTTAGTAAACACTTGTGTCAACAAGCAATCTGTAAGAGGAAAGGGGTAAAAATATCAGATATCTGGCTAATCCTCATATTGCATGTAAACTAGTTAAGAGAATTAGGAGAACTGACTCCTTCCCACGTCTTTTTTCAGATAACCTGCCTAATTTCCTGTCTTCTCAGAACTCTTGCACCCACATTAAGTTCAAGGAGAAATTCTGCTAAGTCTCCACAAGAAAACTAAAATATTTGCATTTTCTTATAAACTCAACCATAACACAAGCTTCGAGTGATTTCTTAAAAAACAAAAAGCCACCCCCCACCGCCCCCGAGCCCAGGTTAATCATCTACTTGCAGAGTGAGCGAGACCAACAAGTGAACAAAATATTTCATCTGCTGGGGCGCCTGGGTGGCGCAGTCGTTAAGCGTCTGCCTTCGGCTCAGGGCGTGATCCCAGTGTTCTGGGATCGAGCCCCACATCGGGCTCCTCTGCTAGGAGCCTGCTTCTTCCTCTCCCACTCCCCCTGCTTGTGTTCCCTCTCTCGCTGGCTGTCTCTGTCAAAAAAATAAAATCTTTAAAAAAAAAAAAATTTCATCTGCTGTTCCTAAATAGCTGTTCTTTCCAGAGAAGATGGAGTGACAGTCTAAGGGGAGCCCACTGGAAGGAGGGCTGATGTTTTCACCCACGCTATGCTTTAGTACTTCATCATGGTTTGGGACGTATGACAGTGACCACTAAAGAGCATGGATACATTCTGTGGACAAACCTGAGTTCTAATCTTATCACCTCCTAACTGAATGAACAATTAATTTAAACATCGGTGTTAGTTTCCTCTTCTATAAAACGGGGTAACAGTACCTGTATCTCAGGACTACTGTGAGGATTCTATCACAAAATATGCTCTTTTTTCCTTGATTTTGACAAAAAATTACAAACTTAGTTTACAACAGAGGAAAACATTTTGTCTGTAGTTATTTAGGGCATATCCCTTTAAAATCTGCCATCCTGCCCGACTATGTTCTGTCTCTCAACTACGCAGCTATTTCTGGTTATGTGCTTCAATTCCCAATTTTAGGAATTTTAATCTAGTTGGAGAACAAAAGTTCAATAGCTCAACTAATATAAGAAAAAAACAGCTAGATTACGGTTTCTCCATCACATTATCCAAGCCCTCTTACTTGCCGGCACACTGAAATCTTACTTAAAGGCACTTAAAATTTAACAATGGTAAATTTCATGTCTAAACATGAACATGTGGGCAAAATGATCACTTCACAAACCACTGTCTGAGGTTATTCAACAAACTGACTAGTCTACAACTGCTAAAAGCTACACCTCTGTTCTTCGCAAGAGAGACTAAAAAAAAACCTCTCAAAGTAGCACAATTCTTAAAACATCTACTCATCACTTGTGTAGTACGTTACAATTTGAGCATCACCACCTTTTGCTTCCTTTTTAAAAAGAATGAATAAATGTGAAAAACTGATAATCATTATAGTTCAAAGAGTTAAGGAATAGCTAGGAACACAGACAAAGCACAGGGTCTAGAGTCTGAAGCTAAAATATACTGCTCTGCCAATGTGCACATGCTACATAAATGCCACTTCAGATAGAACTTTATTTTTTTTATTTTTATTTTTTTAAAGATTTTATTTATTTATTTGACAGAGAGAGAGACAGCCACCGAGAGGGAACACAAGCAGGGGGAGTGGGAGAGGAAGAAGCAGGCTCCCAGCGTGGAGCATGAAGCCCAATGTGGGGCTCGATCCCAGTACCCCGGGATCACGCCCTGAGCCAAAGGCAGACGCTTAAAGACTGAGCCACCCAGGTGCCCCAGATAGAACTTTAGAATGTGAGAGGCCTACCTTCTGGAAATCCAGAATTAATCAGAATCTCTTTGAGCTGAACTTTGGCTTCCCAGGTCATTCTTAGTGTAGCCATATTGAGTCTTTTGTGCTCACAAAAACGTATCTCTGCTTCTTCTCCACCCATTCTAAAATAGATTAAGAGTCATTCTCAAAGCCCCAGAACACAATAGAAACTAAAGACAGTTCTCACATCTTACAACTTTCCTCTTTCAAACCCATACCTAGCATCATCCCAAGCTTGGAAGACTGATAAAAGGGCCACATGATCAGAAAATCTGTTTCCAGCAAAATTTCGATGAATATAACCCAGTCGCTTTCCTTCACTAATGAAAGGCTCCGGAAAGCAGGTGGCGGCAGAGATGGTACAGACAGCATCTCCCACACTGAAACAGACAGGAAAATTCAGTCTCATCATACTCTTGTTCCAGGTGTTCATGAGCAGTACTGTCACTGTGGGTTAGAGTCTTTACTGGCTACGATACTGCATTATCAGCACTGAGACTGGCTTAACAAAAAACTTTTACAGCTGCTCTCTCCAGAAGCAGAAAGAGAAAAAATAAATAAGGAGCTCTGATATTAATGGATGCATATTTACCATAAATTATGACCAAGTATTAGATTTTTCTTCTCCAATTCTCTTCCCCATCTTCTCAAATCTCTTAATCTTCAAAATTTCTTGATAAAAATACCTGTTTTCCCAGTGCCTTTTTTCTTTCAAAGACAACTACTTATGTGCCTGAGACGAAATGCAATTCTTTTGAGGACCTTGTGCTCTTTCCCCCAACAAATTGGGCTCAGGTGTCTATTGGGACCATGCACTCTTCTCGTTTCATTCTTTTCTTAGTATCTGAAGTATGCCACTTCTACACATAAGAACTTAATTTTTTCATCTCAACCCATCCTGTTTTTATGGGGAGGGGAATAAAATTATGAAATTGTTCTACTGTTTAATTATCAGCAATAAAACAAAGCACTTACTAGAAAATACATCCCATTATCATCATTTTGCCAAAACGAGGCTCAATGGGGAGTTTAGCCAGGATTCGTCCCAGAGGAGTCAACTCATCATTGGCATCTAATGCATCAAGCTCTGTGGGGAGATATTTCTTTGTGAGCAGAAACAGTAATGAACACTCTGAGGCAAAGATGAAACATTTCTTTACAGGTTGAGATTTCATTATTTATCAAACCAACTGCCAGCACCATGCCCATAGCCAACAACTGTCCTCACTCAAAAATACAACAAAACCAAATTCTAGAGCACCTGATAGGAAGGAGGTACTAGAATTAGGCCTTGTAGATTGTAAAACGGAATACAGTCTACGCAAACTCTATACATACAAAAACTAAAGTAACAGCGTAAATACACATGCCTTAACAAGTCTAATACCATCTGCTGGTAATTTTTAGAGAGAAATGAAATCTGGAGAGTAAGTCAGATGAGTACTAGATTCAAAATTCAAAATCAGATTCCCCTGGCCAAGGCCCTTAGTTTTTCACATGATACTATACCACTTCTATGACATAATTAGGAAACACAAACATGTTGTAACAGATACATTTAAAATACTGTGTTGTAATTCATGTTCTGATCATTAAATATTGGTTTAGAAATGACATTTTTTACCGAAAGAAGACTCATGTTACCCCTTTCTTACCTCATTTTATAAAACTGACCACACTAAATATGTAAGGCAACACTGGAAGTCTTACCACAGCCTGCTGAGCGTACCTTGATTGATCTGTTACATATTAGTTGCCAGAACAAGACAAATGGGAGTAGTTAGCATTTTGTGAGGTAGGTCTGTATTTGAAGGTACCTCTAAGAGTGTGCTCTGCTTCGATCACAGCATCCAAAGGCGGAGGTTCAATAGCCTTGGCCAGGAATTGTCCAATTCCTCCCAGACGCAGAAGTTTTATGCTCAAAGCAATTTCATGTAATGGTGTTCGGAACATCTCAGGTGTCATGTGGGTTTCGAGTCTAAGTGAAAAAAAAGCATAAAAAAACCATCCACTCTTGTATATACACATCTGCTCAATAAAAATCTCTGCAGAGAGATAATCAGGTTTATAGAGTTGTCCTTCCCTTATCCTTTTACAATTATCAAAGAATGTTTTGTATTTACTACAAAGACTCTGGATAAGACCCTCTTAACTGCTTGAGCAGTGGTTTACAACTTTACATTTACAGCTTGATGTTATTTTCACCTGTGGAGTGAAGGAGGATGAAAATTATCCGAAATTCTTATCCATACCTATGACTTCTTCAGGTCTTGCCTGCTGACAAACATGGGTTAAAAATAGTGGCTAGACAGGGGCACCTGGGTGGCACAGCGGTTAAAGCGTCTGCCTTCGGCTCAGGGCGTGATCCCGGCGTTCCAGGATCGAGCCCCACCCACATCAGGCTCCTCCGCTATGAGCCTGCTTCTTCCTCTCCCACTTCCCCTGCTTGTGTTCCCTCTCTCGCTGGCTGTCCTATCTCTGTCAAATAAATAAATAAAATCTTAAAAAAAAAAAAATAGTGGCTAGACAGAGCAGAGGGGATGGGGTGAGGGGACAGGCAAAAATGGGTGAAGGGGATGTGCAGGCTTCCAGTTATGGAATGAATAAGTCACAAGAGTGAAAGGCACAGCACAGAGAATATAGTCAACAGTACTGCAGAAGTGCTGTATGGTGACAGGTAGCTACACTTGTGCGGAGCATAGCATAATGTATAAAGTTGTTGAATCACTATGTTGTACAACCAAAACTAATGTAACATCGGTTGTCAACTATACTCAAAAACAAATACCTCACCCCCAAATGGTAGTAAGACTTTCCGTGGAGATTTAGGTTAATACTAACATATCCCCACAATCACCTTCCCCTTCCAGATTCATAAAATTTAGTGCTACCAGAAAGGATTTTATAGATCATCTAACCCTTAAAATTTTTTATAATAAAAGTTACTATTACAAATTAGTATTAACAATGATAATAGCTAACATTTACTGAGAGCTTACCATGTGCCAAGCATTGTTCTCAGTATTTTACATTATTAACTCATTTAGTTCTCAAACAAATCCTGTGGGTTAGGTATTATACTATCTTCCTTTTTCAACTGAAGGAGCACAGAAAGTTAATTAACATAATTTCATTTTACAAAATGGGGAAACAGAGGCCTAAAGAGTATAAAGACTTAGGTTATGTGATAGACTAGGTACAAACAGTATTAAAATCCAGTTTTCTCTCTCTTTTTTTAGTAGGCTCCATGCTCAGCATGGGGCCCAACGTAGGGCTCGAAAATCACAACCCTCGAGATCGAGACCTGAACTGAGATCGAGAGTTGGCGCTTAACCAACTGAGCCAGCCAGGCACCCCCAGGTCTCTAAATTTCTAACTCGGACTTGTTGGCTATACACTATTCATGATGAAGATTCATGGGAACCATTTACAGATGATTCCAACACTGCTGGCAAGACTTAGGTCAGCTTAATTAAGGTTTACATAAATGCAGATAGCCTTATTTGTTCCTCAACCTACAAAGAACATAAATCCTTTATTACAGGTGTATTCATGCCATTACTAATTAGTAGGTGGTTTCCACTCTAAGATGTTAGAGTACAGTACTTGTTTCTTCAGTTCAAGGGACAATCTAACCTTTAAAAAGTAGGTATCTTCCAAATGTTGCAGCCAGTCTCCTGAGCTAATTTCTGATGCTCAAATAAACCCACATTTACTATTACCAGGGAGCCGTAAGTTACCAGTACCAAAGCAAATCAAAGTTTCCTTGCAAAATTTTTCTTCAGTGCATTATGTACATCTGGTCACCTAAATTAAGTCTGTCCCACAATACTTTTTTTTTTTTTTTAAAGATTTTATTTATTTATTTGACAGAGATAGAGACAGCCAGCGAGAGAAGGAACACAAGCAGGGGGAGTGGGAGAGGAAGAAGCAGGCTCATAGCGGAGGAGCCTGATGTGGGGCTCGATCCCATAATGCCGGGATCACGCCCTGAGCCGAAGGCAGACGCTTAACCGCTGTGCCACCCAGGTGCCCCTGTCCCACAATACTTTATTGTGATAAATACACACATGTACAAACCTCCTAACTCTATCTTATGGTCAATCGGTTAAAGCAAGTACACACACATGGATATCCAGAAACATATAACTATAGATCTTTAATCTATAACTCGAAAAGATAAGGATTTTCTTAAACCAACAAGTTCCAACCACATTCCCCAAAAGGCACAGAGTATAAATGGAATTGGACAAGGTACTAACAGACTTGGGTTTCAGTTCTGAAGAAGTCAGCTAAGCACCTTAAGCTTTAGTTCCCTTATCCAAATAATGCCCTCTATTTCTCAGGCATATGAGGATGTGCTAACACTGGAGGGAAAAAGTGTACTTTTTAAATGTTATTTTTCAAGAAGTTAACCATTCCATAAATATCAGTAATCCTAAAGTGACCTATGTGGAACCAAAATAATGTCTGTATAGCCTCCCTTTAAAAGATTAGTAGTAATCAGAAAATCAGTATCAAACATGCCATCACTGACAATTTCATCCTCATCCACAATCTTGTTATTTAAGCCGTAACTGGAGGCATTTATGTACTCTTGAGTTCAGTAAGTTTACAGCAGGGTGGGGGCGGGAGGGGATGTATTGTATGAAGGGGTAAAAAAACAAATCTGTAGTAGTCTTTATTTAAGAATTGGTCTTACCTCTCAAAACGAGCTCGGCTACATAGGTGAAAGCAGAATCCAGGCCGCACACGGCCAGCTCGTCCTTTCCGCTGCTCAAGGTTTGTTTTGGATGCCCACACTGTAGCATAGTTGGTCATATTGTTGTGAGCAGTGAAGAGCTTCACCTTCTGCCTAAATAGGAAACAGTGGCTAATTCTAAGACTCACATGCACCACCAGTACATAACTATCATATTTCCACTAAGGGATGGATGCTTTCCAGGTAGCTATGCTGACATGAAGCCTGTGAGCAGCACCAGAAAAATCTGACTGTACCCTCTGAGTTGTCTACCTTGTAAGACACAGTAACAACACGTCTGTGCCACTTACCAGCCGAACGGTCTTGGCCAAGTTACTAACCTTTCCGTGCCCCATTTTCCTCATCTGAAAATGGCTATAATACTCTTACTGACCTCACAGGGTTTTTATTTATCAACATTAAGTGAATTAATGAATGAAAAGCATTCAGACAGGATTTGGCACATACGGGAGAGTAAACAGTAATTATTCAAGCCAAGTCTATTCCAAAGTTCAGTGTAACTTCCAGGCTATCTATGATCTAAAAGTTGATGACCTCACCAAGCAGTGCCCGCACAGTCCTGCTGAACCACTAAGGAACCTGAGAATCCTTCAATGTTCCACACAGGCAGCTGGCACAGGAGAACTGCGTGCAAGGCACTATTCCCTACAGTGGGCACTGTCAGATCTTTCTAAATTGCCAGGGGAGGCTGAGGGACTATGTAAAGAAGACACGGGGCACAAGCTAGCCAGATAATAACAGTTTTGACTTTTCTGTCCTGTGTATCATTTACCATATAATTGTGTACTTTATACACAATGCATCCCTGTGTATTTTCCAGGCTCATCACATACCAAATATGAATTCTTTTAATTTGTAAGTGAAAGTCCCATAGGTAGAATATTTGTCATAAGCTAAATATTGGCCATCTTTATACACTAAACAGTATGCTACTGTATGGCTGCGATCAATGGAAATACACAATGAGAAATGAGCAAAGATCAGCAGACAAGAGCAGTGGGAAGCTCAGAAGTTAGAGTGTCAAGCTTTGTCACTTTCTACCATGATAACTGATTTGTGATAAATCAACACCAAGAATTATTAATTAGCCTGGAACCAGTATATACTCAGCCACGATAATTTAGACAGTACAAGAACACAGGACTTCATAAAAAAAAAGGGTGATTTTGACTCTGTTAACTGATACTAAATACTACATGGAACATTCTTAAGATTTATTCTAGGCAAATAGGTTCCTCTGAAACTTACTTGCAGGAGTCAATGACATAAACGACATCATTTATGGTAATACTAGTCTCAGCAATATTTGTGGACAAAATAACCTGTGAAAAAATATTAAGAAAAATTATACTTCAGAAAATATTTTCCTGTTATGCACTTAAAAAAATGACTTGCTTATATAACAAGTGACAAGAGAATTCCAGGAGCCTTAAAAAAAATCATCCACCCACTGCCCAGCTAATGAAAAACCTACTAAGCTCAGGAAGAGAAGACCCTTTCTTTCCCTCCTCAATTTAGTGGGATTATAATTTTGGGGGGGTAGCTCTTTGAAGGCCTGTAATATTTGTTTAATATCTATGTAACTTCCAACCTCATAAATGTAAATGTTTACTATTTACCTTGGTTACTCCAGCTGGTACTGGATCAAATACTTTGCGCTGTTCCTCTCGAGGAATCTGAGAATGCAGAGGTAGAATCTGATACCTATGGCTTCCTATAACAATAAGGAAAGGTTAAGGTCTAAAAATAATAGTCTGTTTTTAAACAGAAACTGCTCTATATTATGTATATTTTTATTCAAATACTGACACAACACATTTTGTTTTCACATGCTGGCTAGGGCACAAGCACAAATACTCATTTTTCACTGTTAAATATGTGAGAATTCAAAGACTCATACCAAAATGTGGATTCATCTCCAAATGCTTCTGCATAGTATAAATCAAATTCCAGCCAGGCAAAAAAACCAACACAGCTCCAGGAACATTAAGGGTCTCAATGTACTTAAGTAGAGCTTCGATGAGTTCAAAAGGGGTTTCCTTTTCATTCAACTGAGCCATGCTCATCTTTGTTTCTGGACCATACTCATCACCACAGATCAGGTTGCAATTTGCCTGCAAAAAACAGGGAGACATATTTTGAACTGTCTTAATTAAAACAGCTCATGAGATGTCTCTTAGATTTGTTTTTAACATTCTAATAACACCTAAAGTCCTTCTTAATTCTAACTGATTAGTCATATCTGGCATACAGAAGAAATTTAATTTCCAAAAATGTAAAACCTACTACATATTGAGATACTAATTTTTCTCATGACCAATATTTCCCAGAGGCAATGTCTAAAATTCAAGCACAAACTCTTAAAATTTGACTCTGAAACTTCTAATGGCTCCCAACTGTATTTAAGACTTTTACTCCATTTGTTTCTCAAAAATATTCTCCTTAATGATTAATGAACTGCTCCTATGATCCTGTTTATCAATTACCATATAATTATTTTACCTATGCACAACACCTCCCTGTGTAATTCCCAGGCTCATCTCATACCAAATATGAAGTCCTTTAATTCTTAAATGAGTGTCCAGCTGGCAGCTCATTTGATCACCTATTTCTAAAATGTGGTCTGTATTTTCTAAAAAGTCTTAGAATCAGTGCTAAACCAAGCCTTTTAGTAATGAGAAAGTTGTTACATTGTCTTTTTTCTGCCCAATAAACTTTCTCATTTGCTATTCACTTATATCCCACCTTCTGATTAAAAATATTCCAACTTACTGCCTATCAAATTCTGCACTGCTAACTATCTGACAGTATTCTGTTCAAAATTCCAGATACAAGATGCATTTTTGTATTATCAGTGGTCCAAATCTCAAAATCAGTGTTATTTTTCTTTCCTCTTTCTTCTTAGGAAATCCCTCATGACACGCTGGTTTAATACTCTCCATCTGATCATGTCATCACCACACAGGCTCTCTAATCTAGAAGGGTAGCTGCTGCTTCAAAAATTTTATTGTACATATGGATCACATGGAGATTTTGTTAAAATGTACATTCTGATTTAGTAGATCTGGGATGGAGCACCTGACTTTGCTTTTCTACTAGCTTGCCGGGTACTGTGGCCCGCGGAAAACAAACCCTTGCAAAATGGGAGTTGTATCTAACCACATGTGGCCTTTACACATCTTACTCTTTCCTCCTTATTCTTTTGACCTTTATCCAGAGATGACTTAACTTGTAGTATGAAAAGAGCCTGTCACTGAACATGGAATCCTTTGGAGTAAAATACACCAATTAATTTAAAAATAGACATTACAGTCACTTTTTTAAAAAGTTTTCTATAATGCTAATTCATTGCATGTTTTTACTAAAACCATTCTGTTCACAACAATAACAATTTGTCCCTAATGAAAACTTTCCATGAAGATTCACTTACATCATCATCCTCACCACCATCATCTTCCTTATCCTTCTTCTTCTTGTCCTTTGGTGGAGGAATAAAGTGGGTCATCTGAATACAGTCTTCCAAAAAATATTCTGCCAAGACAATCCAGTCAGGTGAGTACCATCAACTTTCAGAATGGAGCAGTCTTCAAAACTCATTTTCTAATTCCTAACTCAAAATGACCTTAATACCCTTCAATCTGATTCTTCATAACAAGCAAGAAATTCCAGTGGTAATAAATAACCTTTTTTTCCAAACTCAGTGTTCCTGTCTCTTGACCTTGAAGGAGGGTGAGGTATCTCTCCTACACGTTTCCACTAAGCCAGACAGGGTACCCTCTATATCCAATACTCCATCAAACGTTTGTGGAATGCCTATAGAGTACATGCACTATGGTGTACCCTCCCATGGTATGGCAGTTAGATATGGAAAGAAAGAATGTGAATACAGTAATATACTGTAGTCCATTCCTCCTTTATCAGGATATACACATAAAATGGGTTCCCTTTAGTTACTACTCTATAGAAGGACATCAGCAAAGCTGGAATATCTGCTGATCAATTATACTCCTGAGGTTCTCTGCTGGGCCCAGAAATGTCTCATCATCTATAAACAATTCCCCCCTATATCCTAAGAGCCCTAAAGTGCTACTGTTCACATTGTATCGAGGGTACATACAACCAATATGACTCTCACTGATGACGTTAAACTCGTTCACCTGAGACAGTGTTTGTCAAGTTACTCCAAACAGCATATACAAGAGTATACAAGTATACTCCAAGTCACTGTGAAGCTACTGTTGTTTCTCCCCTTCCATCCTCTACTCTGTGGAAGCAAGTCATTAAACACAAGACACTCAAGGGACAAGGACGTAAGCCTCACTTTTCTGAGTTAAGAGGGAAAGTATCTATATAATTTTTCTGGAATTATTCCATATGAGAGATGGTTTTTATTACCCATTTATTCATTCAACCACCATATGGACGCATGGATATTTATTTTATCCTTAGAGTTATAATCCAGTACTACGTTACTTTATTTATTTTTGTTCAAATTATTCCAACTCTTACAGGTTGGCTCTTGTGTCCCTCTGTCTCCATCACTGTGGTCAGCAGACAGAGCTAGGAAATATACACAAGCATACTCACCCATGTATCCACACATATTTTTAATTATCTGTATCTATTCACTTGTATCCGAACACGACTTCTTACTAATGTTTCCACATGGTTCATTCAAGCCTTCCCTCCTACTTACCTATAGCCTCTCACTCCAACAGTAAACCTGGCTCCCCCATCTGCCATCCACTTAATAATTTTTTCAATCTCAATATACATGTAAACAGTTGTATTACAACTGTCAATCTGTACCTTCACAAGATACAACTGCATTGCCTTTTATTGTAGAGCTACCCTTACTTCTGATCAAAAAATAGTACCCTGACATAATCATTTATCATTTCATACCCACACAGCAAAAATTTCTTAGCTTATTTTCATGCCCTTAATTTGACTGTGCTGGAATTCACTTTTTTAACCAAGCTATTAGATGACTATCCTAAAAATGGTGATAAACTATTCTGAAGAAAGTAAAGGAGTGGGGCGCCTGGGTGGCTCAGTCAGTTAAGCATCCTACTCATGGTTTTGGTTCAGGTTATGATCTCTGGGGAGATCAAGCCCCTAGTCCTCAGGCTTCTCAGGCTCTCCACTCGGCGGGGAGTCTGCTTCCCCTCTCCCAGTGCCCCTCCCCCTGCTCTAGTTGGCCCACGGACGCTCTCTCTAAAATAAACAAATCTAAAGAAAAAAAAAGTAAAGGGGCTCTTACTTATCGGAAATACTCGATCTTGACATACTCACCTTAAAGTCATTTTAACACATGCCGGCTTTGGCTCTAAGAAAGATTCTCTTGTAATTTGACTCTGGCTACGTAAGCTTTTTAATAGTATTTCTCATAAACATCTATAAGCCATACTGATTTACACTTGACAGTATATAATTCTGAAAGTTATCTTTGGCTATAAGAAAAAGGCAGGAAATTTACTGGATATGCCAACTCCTCAAGTAATGAATGAAACTTGTTCTTGCTCCTCAGATTATACTCACTACTGCTTGACTCAAAGCCCAAGAATGCTATGATGCATTTGATATTCTACTTTGGACTGTATTTTAAATGTCTTTTGAACTATTACTCCAATCTCCAAGATTAAGAAAATCCAAACACCAATACATAAAAGATATTCACCCTCCCACCCCACCTCCAAACTATTTACCTTGAACTGGGTAAGTCCTCCCATAAACTTCAATGATGGGGCAATTGAAGAAATATTCACAGAACATACTCGTGTCAATAGTAGCAGACATGAGAACAATGCGAACTTCAGGATAAGCCTGAACCACATCACGCAATACTACCAAAAGGAAGTCGGTCTATTAAAACACAAATGAAAAAAATTGCATAAGAAGTTCATGCTAATGACAGACACCCAAGAGATTTCTTGTGTCATACAGAAATCAGTGAAATCCAGTTTCTTTGGTGGCTTGCAGAAACATAAGATAAAGGGTTACTGCGGGATTCAGTAGTATTTATTTTTAAGAACAGTTGTAGCCTAATAGCTATTGGGATTAGAAATGAGTGCTATTTAGGTAGAAGGGAAGAGGAAAAAAAATTAACGAGAGCAAAGAATTCATCTCAAAATTTCCAGTGAAATTTATATTTGTAGGTGTACAAACTTTAACTAGGGAAGAGGGAAAGCCATGATGAACCAAAACTCAGTTATCCAACCACCTGCAAAGCTAATCTTAAAAATGTTGAAAAGGTCTTATTTGGTTCATTCAAACAAAATAATGGACAAAACAGTTATAACTTAATAGGTGATACCAGACAACACGAAAGCTACAGCTCTGACAAAACTTTTCTCTGGCTGTGTGGCCCTCTTGCCCATCACTGCCTCACTCAACTAGAGAAAACCATCCTGAATCATCTTATTCCTTTTCATATACCTTTCCTCTGTCATCTGTACAGATACCTATACTACACACACACACACACACACACACACACACACACTCACACACACACACACACACACTACATATACAGAAATATATTTCTATTGGACAGTGCTGTCTAGATGTTTAATTGTATTTTTTACTTATGATTTTAAAAACTGCTTTGGCATTTAAGTCCTTAATCTATCTGGAATTGATTTTTGTATCTGGATAGGAGGCAAGGATCCAACTGCAAATATTTCCTTATGATGACCACTTGTTTCCAGCCAATTTGTTGAAGAACCCACTCCCCTTCCCCAATGACCCAACATGCCATCGCTCTCTTATACCAAAGCGGCATTCAACACACCATCTGTTTCCAGTTTCCACATTCTGAATAATTCAAGGATCAAACTCATGTTCTATCTCAATTATTATAGCTTTGAATTAAGTCCTGATATCTATAAAGCCAAGACAATCCATTCTGCTGTTCTCCAGAAATCCTGGTTATTTTTGGACATAAATCTTCGCTGAAGTATTCATAATCAGTCTATTAAATTCTATGAAAAACCCTGATGGGAATTTGATTAGAACTGCACTCATCGGGGGCGCCTGGGTAGTGCAGTCGTTAAAGCGTCTGCCTTCGGCTCAGGGCGTGATCCCGGTGTTCCGGGATCAAGTCCCACATCGGGCTCCTCCGCTGGGAGCCTGCTTCTTCCTCTCTCACTCGCCTGCTGTGTTCCCTCTCTCGCTGGCTGTCTCTCTGTCACATAAATAAATAAAATCTTAATAAAAAAAAAAAAAAAAAAAAAAAGAACTGCACTCATCAAACTGGATCAACTTGGGGAGAAGTGGTATCTATAGGATTGATTTATTCTGAAGTACCTGACATTCTAACTATTGCAATGGTATCTTTTGAGTTGTTTTCTAGCTGTTTGTTTATAATACACAAAACACAACTGACTTTTGTAATTAACCTTTTCATCCAGCCGCACTGTTAAATTTTCGTATTCCCTACTATTTATAATAATTGGCCTCTAAGTTGGATAATTTAGGATAAGGGTCATCTGAAAGAGAATATAATAAGTTTCTACAAAGGCATTTTTTCATTTTTCACTGTGAACAGTATATTTATACAGACCTGACAGCTTTGAAGGAAAGCTGACCAAACCACTTATCTGTTTTTTAGGAAAATAGTAATGATGATCCATGATATTTCCAGTAAGATCTGGGACAAACTCTAAAAACTGGTATGTTACCATGCTAGTGAAGATAATACTGAAACATTTCATTTTAAGTTAATCAGAAAAAGAACTACAGTTTTCAAGAGATTCTGAATGACAAAACAGCAAAAATTTTATCCCACTGAAAAGTTAAATTTCAGATTTTAAAAGCTATCTAAATAAACTTTCTTACTCGTTTTAGCTCAACCATAAAGGTCAAAGTTTTGCTAAAGTAAAGATGATGAGCAACAACAGCTATACAAGTATTTTCTAAAGAAAAAGTGCTCCAGTAAATATTTGAGCAACAGCAGCTTGGTAACAGTTCGAATGACATATTGCCTATTCACTGACACCTTTGTTTGGATATGTAAAATAGTGGCATAAAGACAAATCATTGCTTTATGCTATCAACCTTCAAATTACACAATTATACAGTAATTGTATACAAATTTTGCCAAAGACCAAAAAAGGGAAGGGTTATAAAATAAATTCTAGTTTCTTCCTAATTTGGCATGATTATCATTAATATCTGAAAAGATCAGAGCTACAAACATCTAGAAAGACATTACTAATTATACTGCATTTTAAAACTTAGAAAATTTATCCTGGATAAATCTCCAGTTCAAAGAAAAACTAATTATTAAAATTCTATCAATGATTCAGTCATAAACAGTTCAGCTGCTGAATTATGCTACCTCTTACTGATCACTGCAATGATACTTAACAAGAGGACTTCCAGAATTCTGTGCGTTTAACAAAGACAAAAAGGTTTATTTGCCTTGCTAAAAAAACAAGTGTCCAGTATCTTAGTGACTGATTTTGATAGAAGATGTAAAAAAGTAGGAAAAGGGAAGACATTCTACCTTGATTTTTTGATTCAGAATATTAGCATTAGTACTTTACTGTATCTCTCAAGTTACTTACATTTATGTCTCTTTCATGTATTTCATCTACAATTACGTGACTGATTCCTCGAATGCCTGCTTCTAATTTTCTTAGGAGCACACCTGGAAAAGGAAATGAGCGGAACAACGAGATAAGTTTCTATGTTGATTAAAGTAGGGGGAGGTATAAAAATGTGTAAAGAAACAAACTTCTAGACAATCAATTATGCTTCAGTTAATATAACCCCAGCAAGATTTTAGAGAAGAAATAGTAATCTGTATATTTAAATTATTAAAAGGTAACAGTGTATTCTGAAACACATTCGTTCAATGAAAAGAGCATTAAAAGACATAACTCTAGTAACCTAAGCAGATTTTATCTACAACAACCAGCGGGTAACATAATGCTCTCCATTTAGAGAAAAAGTGCCACAAGTTCTACTGAAACAAGAATTCTGAATCTGACTCCTTGACTTCTTATTTCTAGCCACTCTGCACTGTTACCAAGTTTCTTCATAAATAACACAATATAAACTCCAAGTCAAAGACCAAAATAAAACAAATTACTGACCGACAGTACAAAACATTATACTGGCATGAGGGCGGGGAAGGACAGACTCAAATCGAACGCTATAGCCACAGCTTTTTCCAGGCTCTTCTCCTCTCTCATAGGCAACTCGTTCAGCCACAGAAACTGCACTTATTCTCCTGGGCTGAGACAAGAAAAAAGAAAGTGATTCAAAGCTACAAAAATAACAGTTACGCTTGTTTATTAGGGTTAAATTACCGTAGTAAATCTGTCCCACTGCCAGCTCAGCAATCAACACAAACAGTAATAGTAATGATTTTTTTTTTTTAACCAAGCTCCAAAATTCAGAACAAAAAAATTACCACTTAATTCTATGGCAGACTCTTAAAAACGCTGTTTCTCATTTTGTATATAAAATAACTCTCAGGTTTTTATATAAAATAAAATGTTTTCACCATTGGCCCAAACTCTTAATAGTCAGAGTAGTTTTCCAGTAAGAAAGGGGGCAGAGCACATATCGGGAGTTCTTGTAACTGCCTACCAAAGGGAAGGCACATGTCTAAAAAATTATTTAACTGAGCTGTATAAGTATGAGGAAGGTAAATAAGCTCCTTCTTGGCCATATCTACTATGGCCACCTTTCATTCAATCATTCTATTAACTCATAAAGACACTACTCATTGCATATTTGCATCAGGTGCCACAGACAGTGCTAGAGACGGAAAACTAAATGAAATCACTCTTGTTCTTGACAAGCTTGTACAGTGAGGAAAACAGAGTGTATATTACTGCTTCCAGCAATAAATATGCCAAACCCAAGAGGAAATGCTGCTAATGTTTTAAGTGTTGGACCTTAATTTTTCTGAAAATAAAATTTTCTGAAGTATTCCATGTTCCTGTAGGTATGCAAAAGAATATTTACTTGGATACTATGGCTACTACTATGTCCTGAAGGTACGGATATGGAGGTACACGCAGATTTATAAAGACTGAATACTTCTAAGCTGCCTTGAATTTGATTTTGTCAAAAAGTTCTTGATGACAGGTTGTACTTTAGTCCTTGCTTGGGAAAACTTTTTCTTTTCTTTTTTTTTTTTAAGATTTTATTTGTTTATTTGACAGAGAGAGAGGCAACAAAAGAGGGAACACAAGCAAAGGGAGTGGGAGAGGGAGAAGCAGGCTTCCCTCTGAACAGGGAGCCCGATGAGGGGCTCAATCCCAGAACGCTGAGATCATGACCTGAGCCGAAGGCAGACGCTTAACGACTGAGTCACCCAGGCACCCCGAGAAAACTTTTTCTGAGTTTCATATTTAAATATCAATATGATGTTACCCCAGGTTATGACATGACTCTTTAGGAAATCAGAGACTAATAACAATCTTTAAAACAAAACAAAACAAGTCCAAAACAAAACCTTAGTAACTTCACTAAAGCTATTAATATTTTTTGAATCAATAAAAAACATGATTGATTAATTTTATAACCCTAATTTAGGAGTCCTGTAGGGTATGGGGCTGGTAACAAATATAAGTATACAATCACCTAATTTATATTTATCCTTTCCACAAAGGTAAGGGATTAAAAGACGCCGTCTTGAACACATGCTGTTGAGTTTTCCTGAGCTTATACTCTGGTTTCTGTGCCTTGACTTGCTGAACTATGCTAGCTTTTACTGACCACTACTGACCTGTACTCTGCACCCCACTAACTGTGAATAAGTGTTACATGAAGAATTGAGTTCTATATTTAGCCTTCAAGAGGAGTTCGACTATACACTTCCATCAGGAAATGTAAAAATAATATTCCACTAAATGTACAAAATATAATGTTTTCTGGGACCTTTCAAGAAGTTCACTGCTTTCTATAAACACATAAATTATTTTTTTTAAATTATTTTACTTATCTATCTGAGAGAGAGAAATCACGAGCAGGGGGGAAGGGTAGAAGAGGAAGCAGACCCCCGCTGACCAGGGAGCCTAATGCGGTACTGGATCCCAGGACCCTGTGATGATCTGAGCTGAAGGCAGATTCTTAACTGACTGAGTCACCCAGGGATCCTAAACAGATAAATTCTTGACACCACTCTTATCTCCTTGCTCTAGTTTTGTCTTTCCTAAAGTTTTCGACATTCCTACTAAATAGATGGCTTCTAGAAGAACTTCAAATCTATGGGGTTATCTGACTCTTCGGAAGTATATTCATATGTTATTGGGTACTTGGGGGTTGTTTTTATCTCCTTGGGGCTACCTTCAGGTCTACCATCTTTATAATTTCCAGCCTCTTAAAATGACTATGGACAGCAGATGGCATATTCCCTAAGCAGTACCTATTGTAGCCCTCAACTCTATAGGGCCCCCAAGCACAACTGTCTTAAGAGACTCAAGAAAGCCATCCATGATAGAGGTTACAAATTAACATAAGAAGTTCTAAAACAACCATCTTCAGAAGCTCTATGGGCCACATCTCCTTGAATCAGTATCAAGATGACTATTCATTCAAACAGCTAAAGAAACAAATAACCTTGCAATCTTCTTCCCATATTTCTGTATGCTTCTCTGACTTCTCAACTTTCAGTATTCTCAACAGCCCTGACTTTAAAATAAATAAAAAACCCACTTAAACTACATAGTGAAGAGAAAAATTTCTTTCATTCATAAATAATTTGATGGGATTTTTCCTGAGGTGGGTATAGCAAAGTGCATAAAAGTTAAAATATGTATAGGATAGGACTTTCTCTGAGGTGTGTATATCAGGTGCATAGAAGTTAAAATATGTATACCATCTGACCCAAAAATTCGTTTTTGAATCTATTCCAATGAAATAATCAAATGAGTATATAAAGATGCATATACAAGTACGTTCATCTCAGCATATGTAATACCAAAATATTAGAAACAATCTTAAAAAATATCCATCATTTAAGAATAACAGCATATGCATAAAATGGAAAATTATTAAGTTATTATAGAATTATATTGTTGCTCTACCACAATACATTGCTACACAAAGAGGACAGGTTAAGATAGTATACATATAGTATGCATAAAGTCTGAGAGGATAAAGATCTAAAGTAAAAATGTTTACTTCTGGATGATGAGCTCTTGAGTGGGTTTTGCTTTTAAAATTTACTCTATTTTCTAATTATCCCCCTAGTGGAAACACACTACTTTTATAGTTAGAAAAAAGTAGTTAAAAAATAATCTTCGAATTCTCATAATTCTTAGCTCATTAAAAATATTCACAGGACAGGCACTTTGTGTGGGAGAACACTGCTTAACATGGAAGAGGACTAATGAATGTTTAAATATTCTCAGACTGTATGCCACTTGATACCCTATGAAGAAAGTGCTCCACTTATCCCTTGAATAATTTATCTCCTTTCTCTTGATTTTCTGTGCTTCAATAACTGTTTTACATACCATCCCATAGTGAATAAATACAAGGCAAGGTTCACCGGTAAAACATCATTTTTTGTCTACACCTAGAGATCTACCTTTCCACATATGGCTTCACTATTCCTTTCTTTACTATTCTATAGTATAGTGGTAAGGTTAGGAGTCATGGTTTAAGCCATTCTGTTTTATTCTAATCCATAATAACTCTCAGCTTGTGCTCTATGACTTGAGATAACACATATAAACCAGGAACAGAAAAATTTAGGTAACGACCTCATGTGTTTCCTATAAATGGCTACCAAGTGGGAGAAAAAGAAAAAGATAAAAAGATACAATAGTGATATTACTACAAAAATTACTAATGCTGTCTCAGATTGCCTTAACAGAATACTATGTATTTTTTAACATTTTTTTTCCTTTTAAAGATTTTATTTATTTGGGGAGGGCATGCACAAGCGGGGCAGGAGGGCAGAGGGAGAAGTAGACTCCCCACTGAGCAGGGAACCCTGTCGCGTGGCTGGATCCTAGGACCCTGCAATCATGACCTGAGCCGAAGGCAGAGACTTAACCGACTGAGCTGCCCGGGTGCCCCTGAAGTACTATGTATTATTAAAAACAATATTAAGAATATTAAAAATTGGGGCACCTGGGTGGCACAGCAGTTAAGCGTCTGCCTTCGGCTCAGGGCGTGATCCCGGCGTTATGGGATCGAGCCCCACATCAGGCTCCTCTGCTATGAGCCTGCTTCTTCCTCTCCCACTCCCTCTGCTTGTGTTCCCTCTCTCACTGGCTGTCTCTATCTCTGTCGAATAAATAAAATCTTAAAAAAAAAATAAAAATAAAATAAAAAAAGAACACTTTCGGGCCCTTCTTTAAAAAAAAAAAAGAATATTAAAAATTATATTCTACAATGACCAGTCAGTATGCTAAGGCCCATCTTTTATATTCCAGGTAGGATGTCAATGCATTCAAATGTGGTTAACTGAATCTTAGACCCTGTCTTCAGGGCAGAACTCTAGATGTTTATAAGACAAAGCAAACATACTGGAACCCCACAGAATTTTTTAAACTTTTAAAGACATTACAGGAAAAAGGTATCAGAGACTGATTTTGAGACAAACACTAGGACAAAGACTTATTATGACAGTTCAGAGTTATTTGTCCAAAATCAGAACACAAGCTACATTCCCACACAGATGGAAATTTTCGAGTGTAAGTGACCACCTCTTATGAACATTCTACCCAGAGAACAAAGATGGAATAATTCTCTGACGTATCTTTCAACTCCATGATTCTATCACTTTATGAAGGAATATAAATAAAAGAGGACTAATAGAGAAGTGAAAGCTGTTTTCATATGCAAGGAAGTAAAGTAACATTTGGCCCACCATTCCACCCTGTAATTCACTGCTTACATTTGTTATAGCCTATATATCGAAATCTGTGCATTTCACAGATAAAACCACTAGAAATGTCCAAATTATCTGAGAAGGGACACAAACTAGTAAGCAAATTATACAAAGTTTAAGACTAATACAAAAAGCCTATTTTGTCTAGAACACAGAAAAGCCGTTTTTGGCTAGATTAACTTGGCTTTGACATTTATTAGATGGCTAGTGAAAAAAACACCTTCTCACTTGAGCAGGAAGTGATTTTATTCTACTCATGACATGTAAACAACTTCTGAGTGAGAACACAGGTTTTCAGCTCATCTGCTGAATTCTGCATCTCTTCCTATGTGACAACTTTTTTTGAGATTAAAAGTGTAGAGTGATAGTAAGGAGGGAGGGCAGAGCAGAGCTCAAGACTCCTCTTCTGAATAATATACCTCCTACAAGACAGGTAAGCATTAAGAGCATGGGTATTAACAAAAAACCAAACAACAAAAAAAAAGAGCAAGGGCATTTTATTGGTTACCGTACTTGGGGCTGGTACTTTCACTATGAGGCAAAGGATTCATAGCCAGTTTTGCAAGTGGGAAGGACAATCAAAAAACATTTGGAGAAGAAAGCTAAGGGTCCTTTCCCAGAAAAATGTAGACCTATCATATTTTTAGCCTAAGACAGCACTGATTTTAAATGCAACACTCATCCCTTCAGTAATTTTTTTTAGGCCAAAAACCCAACTGTCATATCAAACATAGATACCGGTTATAAGATCTACCACAATTTCAGAAATTTTAAAAATGTATGTATACATATAAATGCACAGGCACAAATAATTTTTGCTATTTTGAGGTTCACTACTTCTCCCCAAGGATCAATTTTGTGTCCCAGGTTAAGAATCCCTAAGTCAAGGTCTGAGGCAGCCTGGTATCTGGTTTCTATGCAATGGTCTCCTTCTAGGTGCCACGAAGTACAGGGTTAGAGCTGATGGGAACTGCTTTAACCTGAGAAGGCTTGGAAGAGCTAATTAGCTTTTCCCTAAGCTCTGGAACAAACTCACAGGCATCACTTATTGCTGTTAAGGTAATACAATGCAGTAGTTAAGAAAAAAGAATCCTAAAGGCAAATTGGTTTTGAATCCCAGTTTCACTACTTCCTGTGTTAATAACTTGGGCAATTTATTTAACTCTTTGTACCTTCATTTATAGAAGGAAAAATACTATATAAAATAGTATGTACATCTTAGAGTCATAATAAACTTCACAAGTTTAAAAAATACCAACTGTTTAAAACAGAACCTGGTATACTTTAAGCATTCAGTTAGAGTCAAACATTAACTGTTTTGTTAGCTTGCCTACTCCTGCTCTGAGTATTACGGTAAGATGGAGAGGACCAAGACTTGCATGTGAACTTGGGGAGAATGTATTCTTAGTCTTGTCTGATTCTAGGCCCAAAGACTCCCTCTAGCCCAGACAAAAAGAATCGCTCACATGGTTCAATTCAGCTTATCAGTGAAGGAGATGAGAACAAGACTTAAATTCTTCCTCTTCTTTTTTTTTTTTTTTTAATTTTAAAGAGCTTAATGTGGCTACAAGGGGGAGTTAATCGAAGAATTAGAAATAGCCTGGCCTCTAGGTGTTTCCACCTCTCAAACTCTATCCACACGAAACACATACCTTGTAAGCTGGCTTACTACTTACCTGAGTTACTACAATATTACACTCTGCTGCTCGGTCATTCTGGATGAAGTCATCTAGAATAAACTGTGGAACTTGTGTGGTTTTACCACATCCAGTAGCGCCTCGGATAATGACAACCGAATTTTGACTAATTGCTTCCAAGATTTCACTTTCAAATTTCTTCACAGGCAGCAACTCTCTCTCCTGTAAGATCTTTTTTTTTTTTTAAGAGAGAGAGAGAGAGAGAGAGGAGGGGAGGGGCAGAGGGAGAGAATCTTAAGTAGATTTCCATACTGAGCACAGAGCCTGACACGGGGCTCAATCTCACGACCCTGAGATCATGACCCGAACTGAAACCAAGAGTCGGATGGCCAACCAGGTGAGCCACCCAGGCACCCCTAAGATCTGTTTTAGGAAAGCTCCACCACAAAGTTTTATCAACATATACATTAGAAACAACGGTCTTAATCCTAAAAAAATTTCCCATCTCTATAAAAACATTCCTTTCCACTGGCTTCATACTCAATATATTTTTTCATAAAACAATGTACACATTTGTATCTCTAACAGAACTGTCCCTCTTCACTGAGTTTCTGAAGAATCTACCTTGTGGCCTTGTCCAACCTCTTGTTTTCCTTTCTCCCTGAACATTCCATATACGTTCCCCTTCTTACAACATTTTAATGTTGTTTTACTCAAAAAAGTAGTGAAAAATGCTAAAAAAAAAAAAAAAAAAAAAGCCTGGAACCTCTCCATTTACATTAACTAAGAATCCCAGGCCCTTAACTCAAAACAATTATCCTTAGACATAAGTACAATTAGAGGTTTGGTAAATACTTCTGGATCCACCTCCTAGAAAGGGCAAAATATATTATTCACTGTTCTTTTGCCCATACCCAGAAAGTTCTAAAGCTCTGGGCACAATATGTCTAAATACTTCACTGACTTACTGCTGGCAAATCGTGATCCTGTTCCAGTTGGTACATTAACTCATTCTTGAGGTCCATGCTTATTTGTTCTGGAGTAGCCTGTGAAATGAGAAGGCGACAAACAAAAGCACATAACTTAGCTTCAAACTGAAAACATTTTTTAAAATCTGGGCATCTTAATGAAATATATTAAAAATAAAACACAAAGAGTCTGAGCTCAAAAACAATGCTGCACTCACATAAGCCAGAGGCCCCTCATCAATGTTGCTACTAGTCCAAGGATTCCAATTGGATTGTGGAGGTGACCAAGGAACCACACCCATTTGGTTTTGTCGCTGGGATGGCTCAAAGTGAGCCAATTTGCCAAGATTCAGTACGACAGGCATAAAAGGATCATCAGGCTATTAAAAAATAAGAAAAACAAAAAAAAACACCAATACCAGTTGCTTGTCAGACTAGAAATTTTCAATACAAAGGTGTACTAAATTAACTGTATGCTTACTGGGGGCACGATCTCAAGATTTAGCTCCTGAATGATGTTTTGCAGCTGATGTTCTAAATCTTGTGAGAGGTTAACTTTGTAAGGCTCCACCTACAGAAAAAAGGATAGCCATGAAAATTATGTACCACACACATGAACACTACTCAAATCTACTACAGCAGGGTTAAGAGCATATAGTCTACAATATTCCTAAAGCCAACAATGAGTCAGTTCCTCATCGTGAAAGAATGATGATTATTTACTCATTGTCCACTCTGAACACAGTATCATGCCAGACAGCTGATCAGCAGGGCCATTTCCATTTCTTAAGGTAAGATTCCAAGAACTATGAATTAAATTTCTTTAACCAGATACCAATCAAAAGCTAAATTAAATCTTACAATATCCCTCTGGGCTACTAAGTCTAAAGACTCACTGTCTCTCCTTCTTTCTTCTTTGTAAGTCCAGAGTAAGCTTCAATTACTCCAAGATGGTAGAGTTGTCTGACAAGTGACAGGGCACAGGACTGTGCTGCCAGTTTTTTATTTGATCCATGTTCACGTGCAAAAATCCCTATAATTTAAGTTCAGGATTACTAAAGATGAAAGGATAAATCATCCGAGTAAAGAAACATCTCAATATAGGCAACTAGGGGCTTGGGTACAAAAGTCCCCCTAAAACACAGAGTATGTTATAGACTCTTTCTTTTTCATGTTAACTGCTAACCAAAAGCAATTCCATTAACAGCATATCAATTAAATAACCACCTTGATTACAGGCAGATACTAAGACACAGACAAATCATTATAAAAGCAGTAAACCGATTTCAACCAAGTTGTCATTATTAATATCATTTGGTGTTAAAACAAAGAAAGAAAACGTAGTTTAACTTTTGAAAAGCAAAACAAAGAAAGAAATGAAAATGGGTCCAAAGTGGTTACTGAGACCCGGAGTTGGCAATCTTCTACAAAGAATCAAATAATAGTTTAGGCTTGGCAGGCCACATAGTGTCTGTCACAGCCACTCAACTCTACCTAGCCTGAAAGCATCCATAGACAACACATAAACTAGGGTTTTACAAACTATGGGGCCAAGAACTAAAAATGGCTTGTACGTTTTTAAAGTGTTGTAAAAATAAGACAAAAATAACAATGGGTGATATACGTGACCTGCAAAGCTTAAAATATTTACGATCCGGGCTTTTATCAAAGTTTGGTAGCCCCTGACATAAACAAACGAGTGTAACTATGTTCTAATAAAATTTTGTTTATACAACAGGTAGTGGGCTGTATTTGGCCAGAGGCCTATAATTTGCTGATCCTAGCACAAGGCCGAAGCCAGAAACTACTCAAATTCTTAAAGAAAATGCCAATAAAGTTTCTCCTCCTCCAGATATCATTCAGCTTTAGGAGATGACATAAGGTAAGGAAGGGGCACAGATACCCTTAGGCCTACTAGCCAATTTAGTCAAATTAATTCTGAAGGTCAGATCAACGGCACAACAAGCTAGACTGCCTTTATCCTCTTCCCTTAACATCCCATCTACTCAAAGTCTAACTTGTTTTTAAAGTCTAGGATAAAAAAATTCAACACCATCTCTTTCTGATTCATTTGAAGGTTTGATTTTATGAGGAAAGTCTTTCATGTACTATAAATTCAAATCCTTAATGTTAGCTGCAGAATTCACAAACTGAAAAGACTCTTAGGCCATTTCTCTCAATATGCAGATTAAGTTAATGGGGTCCCAGCAATGTTAGTAACAAAACCAGTAAGCTAGTTCCTTACTTTCAAGCATAACACACTGTTTGCTTTAAACTTACTCAGAATAGAGAATACACAATTATATCTTTGCCTTTTCACTTCCTTTATGAATACCCCCAATCCATTCCTGTTTCCTCAGGATAACTTTTTCACCTCTTCTTGATGTTATGACTCTTAAATGCTACACATCCACGTTGGGGCTTCAAATGCTGTCATCTACTCTAATCTACTCTACTTTCTAAATTTCACCTAACTACCTGAACAAATTTATGTAGAAAGATTAAAAAATATATATTTTAAAGCTCATGACTGGCAGACTCCTAAGTAGCCTCACTACCATCTCTTACCCTTTGAAATATAATACTAGCATGATCTTTTTTTCTTACCTGCAAACTGGGAAACTGGGCCCTCTATATAATTACTAATATTCTAAAATACCCAGGATGCTACCTTCCAATTAATACTCTTTCAATTAATAAACATTATATATATATATATATATATATATATATGGCTGAAGACTTTAATGTATTACTCCACTATATAAAACTCAGTATCAGGGAAGCAGTAACACTTACTTCTGCCCAGCTGCTTGATATAAATGGTCATTTCTGCAATAAAGCTCCTGTAACAACACATACAAACAAGGTTAGGAATTTTACTGTTAGAAATTACTAAAACCAGGACTCCCAAATCAGGCAGGCTTTCCAACTGCTTAGGCAAGTCACAGCAAAAAACCACTGTAAACACTTATTTCTGTTCAATCCTAGAACGAATCAAGTATATGTAAACTTCAAATAATGTAGAACATGGTACAAGACAACTATAATCAAAGCTGACAAGCCAACTGTTCATGAAAAGAAAATGTTAAGGTTTTAGATTCTGTGTTTACTTACTCCAAAGGTTGCAGTCTCAATAGCTAGAACACATTCAATGAAAAGGAATTTTCCATTTAGCCTGGGGCCAAGAAATAACACTGGCCCCAAATTCTTTAAATTATAGTTGTGATTATTTTAAGATTGCTTTGCAAGGGTCACCCACTAATGACTTCAATCTGTTAAGATAAGCTAAATATATGCACGCATGCACACATACACATGAACATACAAACACTATGCATGTATCTGTGGCTCCTGAGGCAGGGGTCTGGTATCTGCCTGCAGTTGGAAGCAGCCCTTGATAACAAAAAACTTAGCTTATTTATATCACACTTATTTAAACCAGGGAACAAAGTATTTTTGGAAATTAGAGCTCAAATCACTAGCAGATTCTAGGGGATGAATTTAGGTTTCAATAAAGCAAAGACTGTCCTTTGAAAACTATATGCTTTCTGATCCTTCCACTGCTCAGGTACATTCTAGCCTTGACTTTGTGCTGTGAATAAAAGGTTAGGGAAGTCTTAAGAAAAAAATAAATGTTAGACTCCTTCCTATACCTCTTGTGAACTGACCTTCAGGCACAGCGGCTTCAGGGGTCAAAGGCCACTGGCTTTCAGGGGAACAACATCCACCCTTTCATTAATGACACCGATGCCAGTATGTTTCTCAGCCAGGCTTAAAGTCAGCACTCAATCTCATTCTCCTCCACCTAGGGGGAACAGCGACACCAGAAATCAGTTTACAATAGTTTTCCATGTGATTGCTTAGTTCAGCCTAAGCAGCAGCACATGTGTGTATGAACACAGACCTCTGGTGTTGCTGTCTGTTATGCCTTTAAATAAAGGACATACAAGGAGATGCTGTCCTAGCTCCCCCAATTGTCTCTGCCTCCCTCATTGTTATATCCTGAATTCTTGAATTCTATCAGGAGACAAATGATAAGATATTGGTATCAAAACATGTTTACAACAACAACCTTCAGACACATTTATTTGTTCTTAAAGTCACTGAGTGCTACTAATAATCTCAATCAGTTCAGAAGGACAAAATATTAAAGAAAAATCAACAAATGGATCCTTTATAACCTCCGAGGGTTTTAAAAAATGTGATGTCAAATTAAGTATCTAAGAATTCAGGACTGAACAAACAGGAAGCAGGGGGAGCCATGCTCTAAACATCATTTTGACCACAATGTCAAAGTTTTATTTTAGTAATAATTATTTTAGGATTACTAGATGCATCGAAAGGAGAACACTCTGATTTTCAAGGAAAATACTTTTAATGTATTTTGAATAATTTATTTCATATAAATAAAGGACAGCAAATTAAATCATCCAGAAGGTTTCCACTAGCCTTCTTTCTCTTCCAATAAAAATTACAGTGCCCCCAGAAGTGTCTAATCCATATGAGCCTTCCTGGGAGTAATAATTACTACACCCTGGAATGCTCTCAGGAAGAATAGCAAGCAGGCTGAGAAACATACTGTCAACTGTTACAACAACCTCCCTTTATGTTCAGTTTTATATATTTAACAGAATAAAAATAAGCTAATTTAACTCACATACAAAGACCAAAGCTACCCTTCAGCTTTACAATAAGCCCTTAAACACCTCAACAGGACTCTTAAGAGCTGGCAACTTTCAAAGCTAAAGGAAAATTTGGATCTAGATGTAATGGAGTCTACCTGAGACTCTGGAACTCAGTCTAACCTGACCCATTAAAGAAATAATCCTTATAACACCTTTAACAATACCACAGTGAATAAACTCACCACCTCGGGCTGCTTTTTAAATGAGGGACAAACCACCGCTTGTGGCTGATTTTTGCCTCTCAGATAGAAATGAGAACCTCAGAAGTCTAGCAACACAAACAGCAGATTTTTGCAGAACTTCTAAAATCCTCCTCCTAAATGAAAAATCATGGTAAACTACTAATTACAAATCAATGATAATTTTTCTTATGCAAAGTATCTTCTTTTCACAATTCATTGCTAATCCACAAACTAAATCAGATAAAACAAATACAAAAATAGAACAATGACTATACAAAACAGCCCTAACTTACTATAGAAGGAAAAGAATGAAACAAGCAAACCTGTTGTGATCAGGACCCACTTGGGTGTACTTATATTCTCCTTGGATCTTTTCCTTTTGGAAATACTGGTTCAGACGAGCCTTAGCATTTTCTAATGTCCAGTTTCCATGAAGCCCAGCATTTAAATCCACTTCTTCTGACTCTAAAGTCTGTTGAATCAATGGTAATTAAATTTGGCTGCATTAATTTTAGTTTAGTTATGCATATTTAAGGTACAGAAATTTGTAACAATATCTTCTTTGTACCATCCTATATGCAAAAACTGTTTTTAATGCTTCTATTCCGAGACAAAATTGAGAATTAGTTTTTACTGCATCTGCTGATCCTATTGTATAAACAAGCTATTAGTTAATGTACTGTGTATTTAAATTATTTCCTAAGAAACCTTAACAAATTTTCTTGTGTTGGCTTTAATACTTTAAATATATTATTAGGTGGAAAAATAAGCTTTTCTAAGAAGACATTTTTGAGTGCTCACGAAATGAGGTTTACTAAGGTAATTACATTTCCTGTAAAACGGAGGACACATTCTACCACCAGAAAAATAATGTTTTGTTTCATAGGCAATTCTAGTGACCAGATTTAATGGGTAGCTTAGGTTTATGCTGTCTTGTGTGAACGAGCAGCCTCAAACAATGACTTAAAAGAATCACCAAATTAAGTTGTGAATATCTTAAATCTTGCAGTGAACCAAGTACTGATAATCCTGGGTATGTGACAAAGGGTGACATGATAGCCTTACCGCTTGTACTTCTTGTTCTTCCTTTCTTGAATAATAATCCTTCAAGTTGGCTCCTCGATCCCAGGTGGGCCCAGGAGGACCATAGCCAGAGGCTCCAATTCCAGAATTATTTTCTATAAGAAATGAAAATTATTATTCTCTTAAGGAATTGAACTGTAGGAAGATCCTAAGTATTTTAAAGAGTATTTTTAGATTTTGGCATTCTGTAACTACAAAGCCAAAGTTTCAATTATTTGGAAATGTGCCCCAAATCTTAATGACTTACTTGAAAAGTGTTTCATGATTGAAATATAGGTCTAAATTGATAATCCCAAGGCTGGTATGTAGAGGAGAGCTACTAGCAATGATCATAAGTGACTGACAATCTAGCATACATTTTCAGTTGATTAAACTTGGTAACTGATTAAATTTGTTCAAACTGCCTCTTTTTTTTTTTTTTTTTTTTTTGCTAAATATGACCTTGAGAGAAACCTGTTAGCACTAGTGATGGGGATAAGGAGAAGCTGAAAAGGTATAACAAAGTGCTGAATCTTGGTAAGAAAGCAGAGTAACTAAAGATACCTAATACTGCCTGATTATTAACTCTACTAAGTCTATGACATGCTTTTTAAAAAATTTATTCCTCACAACAATCTTATGAAAGAAATACTACTGTTATTCTCATTTCATAAATACCAGATCTAAGACTTAAGTAACTTGACCAAGATCCTAGTTAATCTATCCTATACTGGGGCAGACCAGTAGAAGTTTTTTTTTCCCCCTCTCAATTTTATTTATTTGACAAAGAGACAGAAAGACAGAGAGAGAGAAAGCAGGGGGAGGGGCAGAGGGAGAGGGAGAAGCTCAGCAAGGAGCCTGATGTGGGGCTCAATCCCAGGGTCCTGGGATCATGACCAGAGCTGAAGGCAGATGCTTAACCAACTGAGCCACCCAGGCGCCCCTAAAAGCTTTGATAATATACAGAATTCAGTAACACCTTGGATCCACAAGGTATAAGTCTACAATCTATTTGGTAGGAATGAGTTAGAAACAAGAAAGGGCAATAAATAAGACCCTTCAATCAAATGTTCTAGGCTGTGCAAAATCTATCCAGAAATAAAAATTAGTGGGGCGCCTGGGTGACACAGCGGTTAAGCGTCTGCCTTCGGCTCAGGGCGTGATCCCGGCGTTATGGGATCGAGCCCCACATCAGGCTCCTCTGCTGGGAGCCTGCTTCTTCCTCTCCCACTCCCCCTGCTTGTGTTCCCTCTCTCGCTGGCTGTCTCTATCTCTGTTAAATAAATAAATAAAATCTTTAAAAAAAAAAAAAGAAATAAAAATTAGTAGCTAATGAAAGCAAGGAATTAGCCTGTATCACACTTCGTAAGAGAAATCACGGGTGGTATTGGTAAATTTATGAAGGGCCTGGGTTGTCTCAACATTATGAATTCACTGTAGTTATCTTTCTATCCAAACGAGAAAAGAGAAGATCAAGAAGGATCATGTGTATCTTATCACGTCATACACACACACTCAAGTCCCTTACCTGCCTTAAGAGCCAAATGTGGAGGAAGAGGCCCTCCCATGGTTGTTGGTAAACCTCCACCCGTAGTTGCTGCGGTGTCAGGTATATCAGTAAGTGGGGGTGGAGGAGGTGCTACCTGCAAGAGGAAAAGTCAAGGCAGGGTCAGTATTTTACCCTCACAGGGACTAGTAAATTTTTTTATACTTAAAGGAGGCCCATGTGTCACCCCTTCCTAACTCCACAATATTAACATCTTTGTTTTCAATGTTTATAAAACTATTATGTTCTTGGTTGAAGCAGAAAAGAATAAACGTAGTAAAAATTACTCGTTAATTCTCCACAGGAGATTTTATATGTATTGTGTAAACAAATACAGTTTTTCCACAAAACGTGGGATCGGTTTATGGTATATAGTTAATTTTTTTCCACTTAGCAGCTTTATAAGTACATTCCACATTCAAGAAGTATCTGTTAGGAACCTTCTATAGAGTAGACACTGTTCTGGGTACTGAGGATAACATGAACAAAAAAAAAAGAGACAGCTGTTCTGTACTTAGAGCTATATTCAAATAGCTATATTCTAATTCTTACAGAGCTAAATAATGAATAAATACATAATATGTCAAGTATGATACAATACTATAGAAAAAAATGAAGCAGAAAAGAAAAACAGGGACTGTGGGAGATCACTATTTAAATAAAGTGAACTGGCAAAGCCACATTTATAAGTGAAAAGAGATAAGGAACAAGTGAGGAGAACAACAAAGAGTATGGGGAGGAGACATTTTCAGAGAATGTCACGTTCCAAGATGTAAAATATCTTATGTACATCTACTTTTTCTTTTAAAGATTTGAGAGAGAGCACGCTAGACCGAGTGCGTGCACGAGCAGGGGGGAGGGGCAGGGAGAGAGGGAGAAGCAGACGCCCGGCTCAGCAGGGAGCCTGAGGCAGGGCTCAATCGGAGGACCCTGGGATCATGACCTGAGCTGAAGGCAGACGCTGAGCCACCCAGGTGCCCCACATCTTCTAGTTCTTTAAAGATTAATAATTTACATTCATTTTAATGACTGACTACTCCATTGTATGGATGTAGTAGATATAACTAGCAATACCATGCTGATGAACATTTAGCTTGTAGCCAATCTTAAATTATAAAACAATACTGCCATAAACCCTTTGTACTTTGGCTTATTCTTCTCAGGTAAGATTTGCTTAAGTGAAATTCCTGGGTCAAAGGCATCAACTTTTTTTTTTTTTTTTTTAAGATTTTATTCATTTGTCAGAAAGAGAGAGAGTACAAGCAGCAGGAGCAGCAGGCAGAGGGAGAAGCAGGCTCCCTGCTGAACAGGGAGCCCGATGCAGGGTTCGATCCCAGGACCCTGGGATCATGACCTGAGCCGAAGATAGCTGCTTAATTAAGTGAGCCACCCAGGTGTCCCAGGATCAACATTTTAAAAAGCACCATAGTGCATTACTGAAAGGTTGGACTTCCATACATGCACCTGCACTATATATCTGACAATCTATTTTCTCACATCCTCTCCAATTCTAGGAATTACAGCAAGTGTTTTACATCTTTACCAATATTAGCTTAGTTTTTTGTTATAGCAACCTATTATTTTAATTTACAATTTTCTCTGCCTATTCTATCTGGATATTCACTGATCTCATTAATTTCTAAGGAGTTAACATTTCAGTGCTACTCACTTCACTCTTTCTCATACAAGTTGCAAATAATTTTTGTTGTCCTTTTCCTTTTTTCACTTTGTAAATGCTTACCACCCAAAAAGTTATTTTGTTTTTGTTTCTGTAATCAAATCTAGTTTCTGCCTGTGATATCCTCCATAAAATGGCCTTTCCTGTCCAAGACCTATTCAGCATTATTTTCATCTATTTCATTTTGGAGATAGTATCATGTAAATATAGTTACTATAATCTTACAATAATTAAAATTCTTTATTAATATATGGACCAGCTACTACTTCTAACTTATTAAAATTCTTCTTGGCTATTTGTCAACAATTATTTTTCCTAATTAATTTTTAAGATTTTATTTATTTATTTGAGAGAGTGAGCGAGAGAGAGAGAAGGTGCAGGGTGGAGGGAGAGGGAGAAGCAGACTCCTCGCTGAGCAGGGAGTCTGATGCGGGGCTCCATCCCAGGACCCTGGGATCCTGACCTGAGCTGAAGGCAGATGCTTGACCATCTGAGCCACCCAGGTGCCCCAAGAAAAAAATATTTTAAAGCAGCAAGACAGTTATATACAAGGGAAACCCCACAAGACTATTAGGGAATTTTTCACCAAAACTTTGGCAGCCAGTAGAGAATCGCATGATAGATTTAAAGTGCAAAAAATGAAACACTGTAGTAAGTATGACAACATATACATAAAACACTGGGGGGAAGAGGAGTAAAGAATGGGTTTGAACTTAAGTGACCATCAACTTAATATAGACTGCTATATGCAGAAGATGTTATACACAACCTAATGGTAGCCACAAACTGAAACCAACGAGTAGATATGCAAAGAATAGAGAGAAAGCAATCCAAGTATATCACAATCACAGAAGAAACCCAGCAAACCATGAAAGAAAGAGAAGAATCAGAGAATACTACAAAAACAACCACAAAACAAGTAAAAAAAAAAAATGGTGATAAATACATATCTATCACAATTACTTGGGCTCAATGTTCCAATCAAAAGAGGGTGACAGAGTGGCTTAAAAAACAAGACTCATATGCTGCCTATGAGAGACTCACTTCAGACTGAAAGACACCTGCAGACTTAAAGTGAAGGGATGAAGAAATATTTAGATGTAAAAAAAAAGCTGGGCTAGCAATATTTCTGTCAGACAAAACAGACTTTAAAACAGGCTTACCAAGAGACAAAGAAGGATACTATATAATAATAAAGGGCAAAATCCAACAATAAGATATAACAATTATAAATATTTATGCACCCAACATGGGAGCACCCAAATACTTAAAGCAGTTAATAATAAACGTAAAGGAAATAATTGATGGTGATACAATAACAGTAGGGGACTTTAACATACAACTTACATCAATGGACAGATCATCCACATACAAAATCAACAAGGATACAGCGGCTTTCAGTGACAAACTGAACCAGTTATTTTTTTTTTAAAGATTTTAATTATTTATTTGACAGAGAGAGAGTGTGTGTGTGTGCGCACAATTATGGCGAGTGCCAGGCAGAGGGAGAAGGAGAAACAGGCTACCCATGATGTGGGGCTCAAAGTCAGAACCCTGGGATCATGACCTGAGTGGAAGACAGATGCTTAAATGACTGAGCCACCTAGGCGCCCCTGGACCAGATAGATTTAACAGATATATTCTGAACATTCCACCTAAAACAGAATACACATTCTTTTCAAGTGCACACTGAACATTCTCCAGAATAGATCACATGTAAGGCCACAAAACAAGCCTCAACAAATACAAAAAGGTAGAAAGAAGTCACACCGTGCAAATTTTCTGACCAGATGCTATGAAACTAGAAATTAACCATAAGAAAAAATTTCGAAAGGCCACAAATACAGGGAGGTTAACACGCTACTAAACAATGAATGGATCAACCAAGAAATCAAAGAGATGAAAAAGTACATGGAAGAAAGTGAAAATGAAAACACAATGGTCCAAAACCTTTGAGATGCAGCAAAAGTGGTTCTAAGAGGGAAGGTTACAGCAATACAGGCCTACCTCAAGAAACAAGGTAAATCTCAAATAAACAACCTAATCCTACACTTACAGGAGCTAGAAAAAGAACAACAAAGAAAACCCAAACCAGAAGAAAAGAAATAAGATTAGAGCAGAAATTAATATAGAAAACCAAAAAAACAATAGAAGAGATCAATGCAATCAGATTCCTGTTCTTTGAAAAGGTGAACAAAATTGATACCTCTAGCCATACTTATAAAAAAAAAAACCAGACTCAAACATAATCACAAATTAAAGGAGATAAATAACAACCAACACCAGATACACAACTGTAATAGAGTATTATGAAAAAGTATATGCCAACAAAAAATTAGACAAACTGGAAAAAAACGGGTATAAATTCTATAAACATATAATCCACCAAAACTGAAGCAGGAAGAAATAGAAAATTTGAACAGACTGATTACCAGCAAGGAGACTGAATCAGTAATTAAAAAAAAAAAAAATCCCAACAAACAAAAGTCCAGGATCACATGGCTTCACAAGCAAAATCTACCATTTAAAGAAGTTAATACCTACTCTTCTCAAACTGTTCCAAAAATAGAAGGAAAACTTCCAAATTCATTCAACAGGCCAGTATCACCTTGACAGCAAAACCAGATAAATATATCACAAAAAAGGGAAAACTGAAGACCAATTACCTCTAATAAACATAGTTGCAAAAATCATCAACAAAATACTAGCAAACCAAATCCAATAATATATTAAAAAAATCATTCACGACTATAAAGTGAAATTTTTCCTGGGATGCAAGTGTGGTTCAATATTCACAAATCAACATGATACATGACCCCAATAAGAAAAGGATACAAACCATATGATCATTTCAACAGATGCAGAAAAGGCATCTGACAAAGTAAAACATCCATTCATGATAAAAACCCTCAACAAAGTAGGTCTAGAGGGAACATATCTCAACACAATAAAGCCATATATGAAAAACCCACAGCTAACATCATATTCACTGGTGAAAAACTGAGAGCTTTCCCCCTAAGGTCCGGAATAGGACAAGAATGTCCACTCTCACCACTTTTATTCAACACTGTACTGAAGACCTAGCCATAGCAATCAGACAAGAAGAAATAAAAAGGCATCTAGATTGGTAAGAAAGAAATCAAACTTTCACTCTTCGCAAATGACATGATAGAAAACCCTAAAGATTTCACCAAAAAACTTCTAGAACTGGTAAATGAGTTCAGAAAGATTGCAGGATACAAAATCAATATGCAGAAATCTGTTGCATTTCTGTACAATAATGAAGCAGCATCAAGAGAAATGAAGAAAGAAATCCCACTCACAATCACACCCAAAATTATAAGATACTTTGGAATAAACCTAACCAAAAAAGTGAAAGACTGGTACTCTGAAAACTATAAAATGCTGACGAAAGAAACTGAAGACACAAAGAAATGGATACTCCATGCTCACGGGTTGGAAGAACAAATATTAAAATGTCCACACTACCCAACGCAATCTACAGATTTAATCCAATCCCTACCAAAATACCATCAGCATTTTTCACAGAACTAGAACAATCTTAAAATTTATATGGAACCACAAAAGACCCCAATAGCCACAGCAATTTTGAAAAAGAAAAGGAAAGCTAGAGGTAGCAGCAGTAATCAAAAGAGCATGGTACTGGCACAAAAACAGACACATAGATCAACAGAACAGAAAACAAAACTGAGAAACCCACAATTATATGGTCAATTAATCTTTGACAAAGGAGACAAGAATATGCAATGGGAAAAAGATAGTCTCTTCAAAATGGTACTGGAAAAACTGGTCATGCAAAAGAATGAAACTGAGCCACGTTCTTACACCATATACAAAAATAAACTCAAAATGAATTAAAGACCTAAAGGTGAGGCCTGAGACCATAAAAATCCTAAAAGAGAGCACAAGCACTAATGTCTCTGACACTGGCTGGAGAAACATTCTTCTAGATATGTCTCCTGAGGCAAGAGAAATAAAAACAAAGTAAACTATTGGGACTACATCAAAATAAAAAGCTTCTGCACAGAAAAGGAAACAAAACTAAAAGGCAACCTAATGAATGAGAAGATATTTGCAAAGACTTCTCTGATAAACAGTATCAAAATATATAAAGAACCTATACAGGGGTGCCTAGGTGGCTCAGTCCTTAAGCGTCTGCCTTCGGCTCAGGGCGTGATCCCAGAGTCCTGGGATCGAGCCCCACATCAGGCTCCCCCACTGGGAGCCTGCCTCTTCCTTTCCCACTCCCCGTGCCTGTGTCCCCTCTCTCGCTGGCTGTCTCTCTCTCTGTCAAATAAATAAATAAAATCTTAAAAAAAAAAAAACTACATAATTCAACACCCCCCAAATAATCCCCAATTTAAAAATGGGCAGAAGTTGGGGCACCTGGTTGGCTCAGTCAGTTAAGCATCTGCCTAAGCTCAGGTCATGATCTCAGGGTCCTGGGATCTAGTACCACATCAGGCTCCCTGCTTAGCTGGGAGGCTGCTTCTCCCTCTCCCTCTGCGTCCCCACCCCTACCCTGGCTTCTGTGACCTCTCTCTCAAATAAATAAAATCTTTAAAAAATGGGCAAAAGACATGAAGACACATTTATTCAAAGACATACAGATAGCCAACAGACATATGAAAAGATGAGCACTCAACATCACTCACCATCAGGAAAATACAAATCAAAACCACAATATCACCTCACACCTATCAGAATGGCTAAAATAAAAAACACAAGAAACAGCAAGTGTTGGCAAAGATGTGGAGATGCACTGTCGGTGGGAACGTACATTGGGCATCCGTTGTGAAAACTAGCATGGAGGTTCCTCAAAACTTAAAAATACAAATACCATATGATCCAGTAACTCCGCTAGGGGGTATTTACACAAAGAACATGAAAGAATTTGAAAGAATATATGCATCTCTACGTTTACTGCAGAATTACTTACAACAACCAAATTATGGTAGTAGTCCTAGTGCACACTGATAGATGAATGGATAAAAAAGATGTGATATATATACACACACACACACACACACACACACACCAGAATATTATTCAGCCATAAAAAAAGAAATCTTGCCATTTGCAACAGCGTGGATGGATCTAGAGAGAATAATGCTAAGTGAAAGAAGTCAGAGAAAGATAAACACCATATGATTTCACTTATATATGGAATTTAAGAAATAAAACAAAGGAGCAAAGGATAAAAAGGGGAGGGACAAAACAAAAAAGACTTTTTTTTTTTTTTAAGATTTATTTAAGACAGAGAGAAAGCATGAGACAGAGAGAGACAGAAAGCACAATGGGCGGGTGAGGAAGGGCAGAGGGACATGGAGAAGCAGACGCCCTGCTGATCAGGGAGCCTGAGGTGGGGCTCAATCTCAGGACCCTGAGATCATGACCTGAGCTGAAGACAGACACTTAACTGACTGAGCCACTCAGCTGTCCCAAGAAACAGACTCTTAACTATAGAGAACCAACTGATGGTTACCAGAGGAGAGGGAGGTGGGGGGACGGGTGAAATAGGTGATGAGGTAAAGGAGTACACTTGACCACTGGGCGATGTATGGAAGTGTTGAATCATATTTTACAGCTGAAACGTTGTTAACTCTACTGGAATTAAAAAAGAAATAAGAGAGTATTAAAAGTGTGAGGTAATGCATAACCTTTGCTCCAAGGAAGATCTAGTGACCTGAAAAATTACCTACTACGTTAAGTGAAACAAACAGGTTACAAAATAGTATATGCAATACATATTCTATCAATTAAAATACACATGTAAGTATTGAAGCAAAAACAAATCTACTGGCAATAACATAGTTCATGCTGCCATTACAATTTGTATGTTTTGCAAAATTTCTGCAATATGCATTAAACACTATAAAAATGTTTAATTCTAGAAGAACTTATATAAATAATACGTCTAATTAATAAAACATGAGCTAATAAATAAATGAATAGACAATTCAAATGAAGAAAATTAGGAGTGCCTGGGTGGCTCAGTTGGTTAAGCGTCCAACTCTTGATTTCAGCTCAGGTCATGATCTCAGGGTTGTGAGATAGAGCCCTGTATCAGGCTCCACACTGGGCTTAAAGAGTCTCCCCCTCTGCCCCCTCACCCCACCCCACTTATGTGAACACATTCTCTCAAAAGGAAAAGAAAATTAGAAATAACGAACATCTAAAAGAAATATTCCATTTATTAAATAACTAAAGAAATGCATATTAAGTTTAACTTTTTTATCTCTTAAATTAGTCATTTTTTTAGGCTACCAAGGGTTCTGGTTGAGATAGTGATGTAGGAAGATCATGAACTTGCTTCCTCACACAGACACACTGAGTCTACAGCTACATATGGAACAGTTTCCTTTAAAAAAAGTAATCTAAAAGCTGAGTGATGACTACACACCAGGCAAAGATGGGAAAAAAACCACATCAAAACAGGTAGCAAAGGCTGGGGCAATCTTGCCATAAGCCCCATTCCAGGTGTGGCAACCCACAGCCAGGTGGGAACTTAACCTAGAACTCCTCCCTGATGAGCAAAGAGTTCAACCCTCAAGTTTTAAGACATACACTTGAAACAAGCCTCCAAAACACCTAATTTTAAAAACTGACAGAACTTATATTCCAAGACCCACAAGATGGGAGCAATCTGTAAAATGCCTCTTAAAGGGCTTGTGTGCTTGGGAGTCCCATCCCAGGGCCCAGCTCAGAAGCAGCCAACTGTGCCCAGACTTAAAGTGAAAAAGACAACTGCTTATATTAAAATCCTGTCCCAAGGGACAGGCATCTACTTTAATACACACATCTAGAAGTCTGCTGGAACACTACCGAGGAATGGAGACCAGTGGGTACTATCTTTGCATGCCTCAGAGCACAAGTATCTCCTAGAAAAGAACCTTTACATGTGTGTGGTGCCCAAATTTTTGTGGCTGCTGCACAGGGGATGCCTCTTCACCTGGCTCTGGAGGCCAGGGAAGCTTGTGCTCCCAGTCACAAAGGACTGTAATAATCAGCTCCTTTAGAAAGGAGCTCAAAAACCTCTCTGTGGCCCCAAATTTCATGACTGCTGCCAGGGGACACCTCTACTGTGCCTGGGTCAGGTGGCCAGTGCAGCTTACACTCCTGGGTCCCACAAGACTATAACCAATGGAGAAAGCATTCTTTTTCCATTAATTTTTTTTTTTTTGAGTATAGTCAACCCGTGATGTTACATTAGTTTCAGGTGTACAACAGTGATTTGACGTGTATATGTTATACCATGCTTACTGGAGATAGCTCTTAAACAGCTATAAACAGCTATCACACCCATGGCACAGAAGAGGCAACAGATACAGGAGCTGTCTTTCTGTGAGGGAGGCCTATCTTTAGCTAATCATCGTGACTGTGGCCTGAGGAGTAGGCTTCTAATTAAACAGGCATCTAGGGGCTGACTATAATCCTTTCCAGAGACCTTTGAGGGAAGGTGCTATCTCATTCTACTGCGTTCCAGAGTGCCAGTGTCTCCTGAAGGAAAGCTTTACATGTATCTGGTTTCTGCAGCTAACATCCAGGGATGCCCCTCAATCACCTGGCTCTGGTGGCCAGAGGGGCTTACATTCTTGCATCCCATGGGACTGTGTTAATTGGAGCAACAGTTCTTGGCAGGCTACCAACCCCAGGCACTGTACAGTGAGTGGACTGAGGCACACCCCCCGTCTTTCTGTGAAGGTCGCTTCGTTTGTCCTGAAGTGTCAGACAGAGGCAGGCTTCAGGTTTGCCACACGCTACCTATGTAACTACTCTGAAGGAATACTTGCCATGGATGTCATCTTGGTGATCCTCCTCTGGTTTGTTCCAGCTTATTGGTTATCTTCCAAAAAGGAGATTATACAATCATCTGGAGCCCAAATATTTGCATCTGCTGCCCAGGGAACACTTCTAGATTATCTGGCTCTGGTGGCCAGCAGGGCTTATGCTTTTGGCACCTCAAAACTACATATATATTCATATACTTTTAAAAGCTGCTGCCTGAGGGTCTGGCTTCTAGCCTGCCTGAATCTAGGTGCTGAGATCCTACCCTTTGCGACACTGAGTGACCTTAGCACAGCCTCAACTACTAGGAGCTATTAAAAATACAACAGATCTTCCTGGACAAGCACAGAGGTTTAAGAAACAACCAAGAGCTGGGGCAGGGCTGAATGAGAAAGCTCACCTCCTACATAAGGCCACTCCTTTAAGACTTAGGAGAAGTAGTTTCATCTGCTGTACAGAAACCAACATAGGCAGGGGCGCCTGGGTGGCACAGCAGTTAAGCGTCTGCCTTCGGCTCAGGGCGTGATCCTGGCGTTGCGGGATTGAGCCCCACATCAGGCTCTTCCGCTATGAGCCTGCTTCTTCCTCTCCCACTCCCCCTGCTTGTGTTCCCTCTCTCGCTGGCTGTCTCTATCTCTGTCGAATAAATAAATAAAATCTTTAAAAAAAAAAAAAAAAAACCAACATAGGCAAAATGAAACAGGAATATGTTCCAAATGAAAGAACCAGATAAAACCTTAATGAAATGGAACTATGCTAATTTATCTGATAAAGACTTTAAACTAATGGTCATAAAGATGCTCACCAAACTGGGGAGAAGAATATATGAACACAGAACTTCAACAAAAAGATGGAAAATATGAGAAAGTACCAATTAGAGAAGACACAGCTGAAAAATACAGTAACTGAACTGAGAAGTAACACTAGAGGGGTTAAACAGCAGACCAGATGGAAAAGAAGAAAGGATCAGTTAACTCAAAGCCAAGGAAGTAGAACTCACCCAAAAAGAGCAGCAAAAAGAAAAAAAGGTGAAAAAATGAAAACATCAATGGACTAATATTCGTATCACTGGGTTTCAAGAAGGAGGAAAGAGAGAGAGAGAAGGGGCAGAAATTTTATTTGAAGAAAAAAAGGGCTAAAAACTTTCCTAACCTGGGGAAGGAAACAGACAACCAGATCCAGGAAGCCCAGAGGATTACAAGTAAGATGAATGCAAAGAAACCTAAACCAAGACACATTATAATTAAAATGTCAAAAGGTAAAGCAAGGAGAGAATAAAAAGCAGCAAAAGAGAAATATCTCATTACACACATGGGAACCCCCATCCATGAGCAGATTTTTCAGTGGAAACTTAGTGGGCCAGAAGGGAGTAGAATGATATATTCAAAGTGCAGGGAAAAAAATTCTGAAGCAAGAATTTATGTACCTGGCAAAGTCATCATTCAGAACTGAAGGAGAGAGAAATAGTTCCCCAGACAAGCAAATGCTAGAATAATTCATCACCACTAAACCTGCCTTATGAGAAATGTTAAAAGGACTTCCTGGGCCCCCTGGGTGGCTCAGTAAGTGTCTGCCTTTCGCTCAGGTCATGATCCCAGAGTCCTGGGATCGAGCTTTGCATTGGGCTCCCTGCCTAGTAGGTAGCCTGCTTTTTCCTATCGCTCTGCTGCTCCCCTTGCTTGTGCTCACGCACTCTCTCAAATAAATATTAAAAAAATGTTTTTTAAAAAGGACTTCTTTAAACTATTAAGAAAGGGCACTTATTGGTAACAAGAAATATGAAAGAATCTCACTAGAAAAATTAACATATAATAAAAGATTACTTATAAAACTAATACGAAGGTTAAACAAGAAAAATAGCAAAAAATAACTATGATTATAATAATTAAAGGATACACAAAATAAAAAAATGTAAAATATTATATCAAAAATATAAAACGTGGTGGTGAGGGGAGTAAAAATGTTAGCTTTAGAACTCAAGTTACTGACTCAAAATATTATCGATATATGCTGCTATATGTAAGTGTAATCGTGATTACAAAGCAAAAATCTGAAATACACAGAAGAAAAAGGAGTATGAGCATACCATTAAAGAAAATCCTCAAACCACAAAGATAGCAAGGAACAAATAGAATCTAGAGAAATAACTAGAGAACAATGAACAGAATGGCAATAAGCACACGCCAATCAATAATTACTTTAAACTGTAAATGGACTAAATTCTCCAATTAAAAAACAGAGTGGCTGAATGGATTAAATAACATGAACCGCCTATATGCTGCCTATGAGATACAATTTATTTTTTAGTAGGCAAAGAACTTTATTAACCTTGTTTCAAACTTCTCCCAGGCTTCTTCAGCTTAATTAGCTACAAAGAATGAACTGTGTATAAGCAAAAACTGAAAAGAGCTATGGCGCCCTAGGCGCCTGGCCTTAAAAATATTAGAGATCTAGATTTTATCAGATCCACGAACAAAATTTTAAAAAGCAGTCGTAATATAAAATAGCATCTTCCAGTAACTTCTTCAAGTTTTATCTTCTTCAGAAGTTGACTCAATTCAGTTTGCTTTATTCTTAGAAGCTTCATCAAAATTCTCCGTAAGATCTGGATCTTCATCCTCCTCCTCCTCTCTGATAGCAAGTGGTGCTTTTACATCCATATATTGTTTGGGCAGAGCTTCAGTCCATCTTCTTAAAGGAGTCAAACTGTCTCCACTAAGTTGGTTTAAGATACTGGGTAGCATTTCTGTCAGCTGCTTTGTTTTTTTCTTAGAATGACCTGTGATGGTTATTATTAAAGTGTTCGCACTGCCAGGGATGCCTGAACTTTAGGGTTGTTAAAATGGATCACTGTCCCTTGGTTTGTGAACACATTCACTTTTTCAATACCAGAGGTATCGTTTATCCCTAACTTCTTTAAAGAGAACTGAAGTTTTCTATCATCTGCTGTAGCCATTCCATGAACCACCTTCTTGGTAAGCAGTTCCTTTTCCACCAACGCACACGTGCGCTTGCACTTTGGAAAGTTTCTCCTGGTTCATGGTTGTTTCTTTCATCTTGTTGGAACGGAAACGGGACCACATGAGGGAATAGGGTTGGCACTCAAGAGGTCCCAGGTGGACCAGCTGAAATTAGGTACACACACGTGGGGATGCAAGATGGCAGCCAGAGGGAGACCAGAAGTGATCCAAGAGATACACTTTAGATGGAAGTACACACAGACTGAAAGTGAAGGGACAGAAAAAGACATTCTGTGCAATGGAAATAAACATTTCCATTCGTCTGGGGTAGCAACCAGATAACAGACTTTGTTTTTTGTTTGTTTTGTGTGTGTGTGTGTGTGTGTGTGTATAGTAAACTTTGAAACAAAGAGTGTAATAAGAGACAAAGAAGGGCATTTCCTAATGATGAAGAGCTCAATCCAACAAAAGGATATAGCATTTGTAAATATTTAGGCACCCAACACAGAAGCACCAAAATATATAAAAAACAAATATTAACAGACACAGAAGAGAAACAGATAACAACTACAACTATAGTAAGGAACTTTAATACCCCACTTACGTCAATTGATAGTCATCCAGACAGAAATCAGTAAGGAAACACTGGATTTAAATGACTTGTTAGAGCAGATGGACAGGTATTTATAGAACACCGCTAAATAAAGTGAAATAATCACACATTTATTTTGCCTTCCCTGTCTAAACTCTAACTCAGGGTGACTAAATTATTGATTAAAGAAGTTTCTTGTTATAGAAGTATTCCAGATCAAAACCAAAGGAAACTACTAATGAAATAAATCCACACAGTGATCATAAACCACTGCTCATACCACAATATTACATGCCTCCTCCTGATAGAACAGTATTTTCTTGTTCTTGCCCCTCCCCTCCAAATCTGAATCTAATCAAGTCTCTAGATCTAACCAATTATGGGAAACAGAGAGGCAGAGAAATGTTTTATGATACCACAGAGATGTAATCCAGAAATTCTGAACTGTGGGAAAATAAAGAATAAATGACGTGCTTTCTTCAACAAATTGCAGAGAAAAGTGAGAAAGAGGGTAAGAGAATCAAGTGATTAAAAGAGATATTAATCGCTTGCTATATAAATATGACATCATTTGGAGCATGATTTAAACAAAATGTAAAAAATGGATTTGTGAAACAGGAAAATTTGAATACTAACTGGATATTTGAGGACATTAAGAAACAATTCTTAAAATTTTTTAGATTTGATAATGGAATTGTTATTGTGTTTTTTAGAAGGATTATCTTTAAGATATACAAACTGAAATAGTAACAGATGAATGACAGGATGTCTAAAATATACTTCAAAATAATCTGAAGAAACTAGAAAAAGACTAGAGATGAATGATGACTGGCCACATTGTAAAGTATTGCAACTGGATTATGAAAATATGGGCTCACAGTATTATTCTTACTTCTGTACACATTTGAAATTTCCACAATAAAAACATTTTAAAGTATCCTCCGCACTCAGAAACAGGTCACTTTTGGCAAGAGCAATTTGTGGAATGAAAGGGCAAATGCTAGATGAGGTAAGTGACATGACCAAGGATCTCGCAGGGATGAGGAGATGAGATAAAGATGGTAGCTTAAAGTAGAGATTGGTTTGTTATATGATGCTTTTCCAAATTCGCCCATTCATCATTCATTCATTCAACCAAAACAAACAAACAAACAAAAAAAACCCCACCTTCAAGTGCCTGCTGTATAGGCCAGAACTATGCTAACATTGTGGAAACAGCAAATGAAGTCAAAACAAAACCCAGGGCACATGGGTGGCTCAGTTGGTGAAGCGTCTGCCTTCGGCTCAGGTCTAGGTCTCAAGAGTCCTGGGATTGTGCCCAGCGAGCTCTGGGTTCTCTGCTCAGTGGGGAGTCTGCTTCTCCCTCTCTCTCTGCCTCAATCATGCTCTTTCTCTCTCTAATAAATAAACTCTTAAAAAAACAAAAAACCTGCTCTTATGAACTTTTATTCTTATATGAAAGCCTGGGGAAAAATGAGGTTAGAAAAGGCTTTATCACACTCAGTACAACTGACATTTTGGGCAGAACAATTCTTTGTTGTAGGAGGCTATCTTACGCATTGTAGGATGTTTAGTAGCATCCCTGGCCTCCATATATTATAGGTTAGTATTGCTGACACTCCCTTCCAGTTGTAACAAAAATGACTCCACACATTGCCAAACATCCCTGAGACAAAATCACCTCTGAGCGGAGAAGCACTGGGTTAGAAGTTAGTAAGTGCTACTAAGAAAAATAAAAGGGGATAAGAAATACCAGGGTAAAGGTAGCAATGGATTTACAACTTTGACAAGGATGGCTGGGAAAGAGCACTCAAGGCAGAAAGAATAGTTACATACAAAAGTCTTGAGGTAGAAAGGTGTTGGCACATTGAGAAATGGCAAGAAAGCCAGTGTAGCTGGAACAGAGGAAGTTAGGGGGAAAGTGGCAAATGCACAGACTAGATTGACCTTTCTGCAAATAATAACATGAAATCTAGGGGGGAAAATATACAAAAAAACCTGCCCCAAAAACCCCAAAGTCCCCCACAATTATATGCAAGCACTAAAAAGTGAACAAAAGCTGGAAGATTATGGAGGTGACTCAAAATGAGAAAGTAAGGAATAGCCAAGGTTGTAATTCCAGTCTATTATAGCTTTTAGCCTAAGGGAAGACCATGTGAGACAATTAAAACTCCAAAAGAAAACCCAGTCTTTTGGGCCTGAACAATCAGAGAATATGAGCTTGGGGAAACGAACGCTGCTAGAAAATGAGGAGGCAATCCTGGAAAGAAAAGAAGGAAGAACCTCAGTTTCTGTGTATAAACTCTGCCCAAATCACTGGCTAACACCCAAACAACACATGTACAAGACAAACTCCAAGCTGCCTAGCAAGGATCAGAAAACTGAAATGAGATTTGAGCTGTTACCCAAAAAATAGTTTCTGCTGTAGGAGTCCAACCAAACAAATTGCATGACAGTAAACAAAATCAGTAATCTTTCAACAAAAAATGTAACATTATTTAGGGTCTCTACAACATAATTATCACAGTGCCCAAGATATAATCCAAAATTACTTGACATACAGACAAAAAGGTGAGAAAATACAATCAACAGAACCCAACCTGAGATGACCCAGATGTCAGATTTAGTAGACAAGAATTTTAAAGCTGTTGTAACTATGCTCAATGACATAAAGAAAATTCACATTTGTATTATGAACACATGCTTATAATGAATGAAACAGTAAGAAATGCCACCAGAGAAAGAAAATCTCTTTAAAAAACAACAACAACAAAATCTGTTAATTCTGGAAAAGACAAAGACAATATATGAAGTAAAATTCACTGGATGGACTGACAACAGCAAAAGGGAGTTGACAGAGAACAGTCCGTGAACTTGAAGATAATCAGTAGAAGTCATCCAATGTGAAGAACAGAAAGAAAGAAAAAAAGGAAAGAGCCTCAGGGAGCTTTGGGATAATACACAAAAGTTTAACATATGAGTCCCCAAAGGAGAAAAGAACAAATGAGGCAAAAAAAAAATTTTTTTTGAAAAAATAACAGCAAAAGATTCCCCAAATTTGGTAAAGGACATAAATGTACAGATTCAAGAATCTCAGCAAATTCCAAGCAGGGTAAGTACAAAGAAAACCACACCTAGTCACATCATAGTCAAACCGCTGGAAACCAAGAAAAAAATAAATGCAACCACAGAAAATAACACATTACATATAGGGGGAAATGATTTGATTATAACTGACTTCTCATCAGATAACAATGGAAGAAAAGAGGTGCTGAAAGAAAAGGAAACTGGAACACCAGAATTCTACATTTAGTGAAAATATGCAAGACAGAACGCAAAACGAAAACATTTTCACATAAAAGAAAATTAAGAAGAATCTGTCACCAGCAGACCTACACTTTAAGAGCAAGAGGCTAAAAGATACAGAACAGGTCATAACAGATGGAGCAAATGCCAATGTTCCAAATATTTGAAAGATATTTGCAGCATTCTTTTCATAGCCGGAAAGAATCTCCAAGATCATCTTATCCAATCCCTTTATTTTGCAGATGGGCCAACCAATTGCAATTACCTAGTGGTACAATATACTACTAGAGAGTAAGTCTCCTGACTTCTGGGTCAAAGCAATGGAAGGAAATAAAATATTTATATCAACCTTTATAAATAAGTCAAAATACAAACACAGTGAAAATGAACTGTTAAAATTGATACAGATATTATTCCTAAAGGTTTTATAAAAACTGAATCTTTCATTTAAGTTACCTTGGTTATTAACTTAATTTATAATGTGAATCTTTTATATTGTTAAGAATTCCTCTATCTTTGTGAAAACTCAGCTTTTCATTTTTTAATTAAATGGAGATAAAGTTTATTTCTTAAAAACAATACTAAAAAGGAGAGTCTGTTGCATACTTACACAATATATTGAAGTAATCATGGTATCAGAAACACAAGAATGATATGTCATTGCATAAAACAGAATTTTCTCTCTGCTGTAATAAGGAATTGTCAATGGGAGTAAACACTGTCTTAAAGTATTTCTGATTTTTATACTCTTTAAAATATTATCTTTGGAAGTACATAGAACACAACAGGCTCTTAAAATTAGTTTATGAATGAATGAAATATATAAAACCACAAGAGACACAGATTAAAGGAATTTCCCAAGCCCACAATTCACGTACATAATCAGAATAAAATCAGAATTTTCAGGAACTCATCCCAGGGCTCTGAGAAAATAAGATTCCAAGGTTCACTAAGGAACACATTAATATATTTGAAAACATCACTGAAAATCATCACCCTGTGTCTCTGTATGTAACAGGTTGGCATTACCTTACCACATACATGCTAAGTGCTGGGCCTGCCTAAGTACTTACCCCAACAGCTGGGACTTCTTCACTCTTTACTTCATTTATCCGAACCAAATAGTTAACAAAATCTCTGGCAGCATTGCTCTGTGCATCTTTTTTATTGGTGGAATTGCCCATGCCAATGTAATTATAACCTTCCACTCGAACCTTGAACAGTCAAGAAAAAGTGTATTAGAAGAGACTGACCTGGGTAATCCTGGGACTTAAAAAATACATAACTCAATAGTCCATTAAGAAATAACAGTTAAATGTTGAAGATATGCTCTATAAAAATACTGAAAATAACACATCTAAGAAAATTTATAAGTTGACTTATGAAAAAGCTTGAATTGTGTTGTCCAGTGATAAACTAATCTAAAAACAATATTAATTTATGTGGCTCAGACAGTCTCTTCTTCTGTAACAGGATGTTCCACATTAAAATTTGATTTTATAAGCCCCCCCCAGAACAAACTCCCCACTTGTATTTATTTTAAGCAATTTGACTTGAAGCAATTGCTCTACTTTATACAGGAATTAGTAAAACTCGCAAACAGCTGATCCACCTTTTTTAATCTGTACTACTGGTACTGTGGAAGCTGAGGAAGATACATGTTCTAACGAGAATAATTTACCTATCAGATTGTTTTAGAAGTAATGCTCACTTGAAAATGATTTATAATGAAACAAAATAGCAAGCAACCGACAATAAAGAACATACAACACACTACTGTTTCCAAACAGAAAACATTGTCCTCTTAACAGCAAAATAAGTGTCAAAAAATCACATAAATGCAACTATATTCTCTAGTACCTCACACATGAATTTTTGCCTGTTTTTGTTCCCCACTGCTCTAATTTCATAGGATGGGGTCATCTTCCTTTTGCCACACCAGGCATACAGAAAATTTTTAACATCACCCATGATTCAACTGTCTTCTTTAGACCTAAGAAAACAAAAGTTAAACTGCGTTATTTATAAGAGCAAACACTACAAGTGACAAATAACTGGAATTAACTGAAAATTTAGGTTAAACACAGGATATCCTATCATGCTGCTATTAAAATTGCTTATGACAAAATTTTAATGACATAATTGGAAGGCCTATGACATGTTACACAAAAAAGCAGGATACAAAACTAAACGATTTGAATTATATAAAAGTATATATGCATAAATCAAGACTAAAAAAGAAATATCCCTCAAAATGGTTATCTTTGGGTGACTACAAGTGATTTTTGACCTTTTTTTTTTTTCTTTGAGAGAGGAAGAGAAAGAATCTTAAGCAGACTCCATACACAGCATGGAGCCTGATGCAGGGCTTGATCTCACAACCCTGAGATCATGACCTAGGCCGACATCAAGAGCTGGATACTTCCCAAGTCAGCCACCCAGGTACCCCTGACCTTTTCTTAAAAACACTTTATGTGACGTGCCTGGATGGCTCAGCCAGTTGAGTGGCTGATTCTGGATTTCAGCTGGGTCATGATCTCAAGGTCCTGGGATTGAGCCTAGTGTCAGGCTCCGCCTCTGGGCTAGGAGGAGAGTCTGCTTGAAGATTCTCTTTCCCTCTGCCTCTCCCCTCCACGTGTGCGCCCTCTCTCAAATGAATAAATCTTAAAAAAAAAAAAAAAATTTCATGCAACATCCTACTTTTTACAATAGGCACCTTATGTGTTAACTCAATCCTCAAACAATGGGAGATAAAATTATATGGTAAATACTATTATCGTCTCTCTACAGAGGAAGAAACAAGGGCATAGAAAGTTTAAGTAACTTTTCCAAGTCACCCACTGTGGAGGCATAAATTCAAACTCAAACTACTATATTAAGAAATGGTCATCAATCATTTTGTGTGAAATTCAAAGAGTTTACTCTCATTCTGAGGTGTCTCCTAACAGACTGTCCTCAAAGCTGTAGGCAATATATTACACTACTAAGTCCAAATACACTATTTAGACTAGAAACACTAATCTGTTAAGTACCAAATCTCTCATTTAGGCCTTGTAATTCATTAAAATTTGAGGATATTAAGTTTTCTTGATGTACACCATACCATACGTGTTGGCACTCTCCCTCTAATCTAGTTTATAAATATACCAAAAGATACAGAGCCTGTGAGTTTAAAATCTGAATCTAAATTAAAAGCAAGATACCTGAAGGGTGCCTGGGTGGCTCAGTCAGTTAAGCCTGATTTCTTGATTTCGGCTGGGGTCATGATCTCAGGGTCGTGGGATCAAGCCCTGTAGTTAGGCTCCATGCTCAATGGGGAGTCTGCTGGAGATTCTCTTTCCCTCTCCCTCTACTCCTCCCCACCGCACAAACATGCCCTCTCTCTTTCTCTCTCTCTCAAAATAAAAAATACATCTTTAAAAAAAAAGGCAAGATATCTAAGACCAAATTTAGATCCAGAAAAAATATGCAAAAAAATTAGTTTGCTGTGAGAAGAAACCCTTTTACTAGCATTAAGCCTTTACCTTCTGTTCAGTGCATTTTGTTAGCACCTAAATCTAACATCCTAAAACTGGACCCCAGTATCAACTTATTCTGTAGTCACAGTCTAACCCTGGGCAAATCCTGTTAACTGAAAAGCTGTGGAAAGCTCATGTCTATCTGTAAATTCAACCCCTGAATAATTAAAAAAACAAGACCTCAGGGTAAATGAGTACCATGAAATATGAAGGACTATACTATCAAATTCCTTCCTTCCTAGGCAGTCTCATCTAACTCCATTATATTCAGTATCAACTATAGGCTAATGATGCCCAAATATATATTGAAAACTTAGTCTTTTCTCTTTAAGCTCCAAAATCAAATTCATCCAACTGCAGCACTAATGTGCAAATGTTAACCTGACACCTCAGTAGAAACAGAATTTAAGTTTCCTCCCCAAACCTGCTCCTTCTTCCCCCAGTCCGACTGTTTCCATCTCCGGAAATGGCACTGCCATCTACCAAGTTACTCCTGTCACAACTTGGGAGTCATACGCTCCCTCGAGATCCTCCACAGCCATCTTTTGAAGCGCCAGGCAGTAACCTTATAAGATCATCTACATGAACTATTTTCCTTAACCCTTACAATAATTATACTGATAAGACTATTAGTATTCGCCCCCTTTAGGGATGAATAAACTGAGACAAAGAACACTTTGCCCCAGAGAAGACAGAGCTCTTAACTGGGAGACCCACAATTCCAAGCCAGGTAGTCTGACTCCTGGACCTACACGCAATTCTGCCTCCAAAACATGTTTCCAATCCATTCGCTTCTCTTCATCCCCTGCCACCACTACCGCACACCTGCCGTACAGCAATAACGTTCTAGATCTACAGATCTAGATCCCGGTTTCCACTCTGGCCACCCAAAAACCAGGAACATGGCCTTCTTTGTTTCTTTCCAATGTCTGCTCTCAAGCGCTGACTAATCCTTCCTTAGCTCTGCAATTCTGCTTTTCCACCGCATCTTCAGAGCTGACGCGTTCTCGACCTCAGCTCCAAAGTCTACCTCCTCCGAAACGCTTTCCCTTGCCACCCCAGTGAAACTAGAATTCTCCCTTGGCAATCTTCATTTCCTCAATCTTTTTACTGAAACCTGCAGACGTTTCGTTTTTCTGTTGCCTCACCACCACCGAAACCTCCATGCGGAGGGGGGAGGGGCTGTGCCCCCACGTGTTTACGGCTCCGCCACCATGGCCGCAGGACAGCGCCCGGTCTTTGTTGGCGGAATGAATGGATGAAGGGCCCTAGGCGTGTGTGGCGTCACCGCGGGCTCACCACCCGGCGAGTCACCCCCTTTCACTCAGCGGCGACAGCGCCTCCGCCGAGCGCAGGCCGAAGGAGGAAGTGGGGTTTGGCTGCTTCGGATAGGGACTGCCTATTGCTGGGGGAAAAACGGGTCTACACCGCGGCCCGGGGAGCGCAGGCATGGCGCGGCGAGCAGCACGCAGCCCGCAATCCGGGAACCCGGCGGGCGTCTCGCCCCTTCCCCCACCCGCCACCGCCGCCCGCGCTTCGCAACAAAGCCCGGCTGCAGGAGCGCGGGGCCCCACGCCTCCAACGGGTGGCAGAGACGTCTCTCCCCTACCGGCGTCTGCTTCCTGGTGTCCGAGAACACAGCCCTCTCAGGACGGTCCGTGGCAGCGGCCTTCCTCAGAGATACCGGGCAAACACACCGCAACTCGCGTGGAGGCGGCGGAGAAATGGCTCCGACGGCGGCGCCAGGGGGGCGGGGTCAGTGCACGTACGCATGCGCACGAAGCGAGTTTAGGGCTGAGGGCGCCCCAAGGGAGGGGCGGGGCCGCAGCTACCTCTTCCCCGCATCGCGTCCGGTCGCCAGGGAGATCATCCGCACTGGGCCTGCTGCGCCCCAGCCGGGGTTCTTCCCGTGCTCCCTACTTTTGAACGTTTCTGGGAGTTGGGGACCTGTAGCATTTTGACGCAGCAAAATGTTTCATAGCTACTATCATGGGGACCTCCGGTAGATGACAGATAAAGGGTAGAAGACAGAACTGGAAATTTTAGGGGCTATGAAGAGTGCTTAGGGCAGTACTTGGTGCATAATAGGTGTTCAATAGGTCTTGTTATTGTAGTGATTCAGATACTCTAATGCCAGTGTTTTCTGAAAGAAATAAGCTCAGTGAAGGCAAGAAACCTGCCTAGCTAGTTGAGGCCACTCACTGCCGTGGGTGGCACATCTTACATGCTCAGTAAAAAACGAGCTGAATGAGTGGGTAAAAGCTGCAAGGTTGTTTTTGCTTAAATTGGATAACCTTTTGTCTTTAGAGTCTTTGGAATAATTTGTATCTTTAGCTATTGTAGTAGTCACTATTACATTTTTTGAACTCTAGTGCTTCCCATGAACGCAACAATACAAAATATTTCAAGTTGGGGTTGTTTCAGTCTGGGCCCATCACACCGTATCCATCCTTATTATTCACTTTTTATTGCTTTTTTTTTCTTAATTCTTCCAGTTCATAGTGATCAATCCCTTTATTTTTTTATATATTTTTTAAAGATTTTATTTATTTATTTGACAGAGAGACAGTCAGCGAGAGAGGGAACACAGCAGGGGAGTGGGAGAGGAAGAAGCAGGCTCCCAGCGGAGGAGCCCGATGGGGTACCCGATCCCGGAACACCGGGACCCCGCCTTGAGCCGAAGGCAGACGCTTAACAACTGCGCTACCCAGGCACCCCAATAGTGATCAATCCCTTTAAAACTCTGTTGCTCCTATAGTCAGGATAACAGTTTAGCATTTACTCTTTTATTTTCTTCATGTGTTTGCTGTCTTCAGTTAAGAGTAAAATCATTCAGAGAAAGACCTTAATCTTTTTATTTATTTCTTTATTTACCTTTCAGGGTGCTTAAAGTAGCAGGTTCCTGATAGTTATTTATGATAAGGGAAACCAGCATATATGGATTGCAAATGTTTTGTAGCAGATAATGAATACAGCAAAAGTGTCAACATGTTAAGTATAAGTAAAACTTTGAGAGGTGGATCTTTCCAAGGATTATGGGGAGTTTTATCATTGAGTTGGTTCATTAATTTGGGCCTTGCTCCTGAGACCTAGAGTCCCCAGGGGATTGTGGCCATAACTGGCATTACCTTTGTAGGTTGCTGTTGGCAACTAGCAACTAGATCTTAACGTTTGTAAATGAAGCTTCAAAACCTGCTCCAGAAGTACGGTGTGGTCAGATTTCAATACAACTAGATGTTCCCGGTATATGACTATCTAGATGACTACAGAGGTTAGCAAAGCAGGATAGAGCAGTGTGACTAGTACTTAACATTTCATACTTACATTTTTGGCTAGAAATAACTTATGGAAGGGGCGCCTGGGTGGCACAGCGGTTAAGCGTCTGCCTTCGGCTCAGGGCGTGATCCTGGCGTTATGGGATAGAGCCCCACATCAGGCTCCTCCGCTATGAGCCTGCTTCTTCCTCTCCCACTCCCCCTGCTTGTGTTCCCTCTCTCACTGGCTGTCTCTATCTCTGTCGAATAAATAAATTAAAAAAAAAAAGAAAGAAATAACTTATGGAAGAGTTGACTTAGTTTCTGAGTTTGGTAGAAAATAAAGATTATAAGGATATGGATTAAATTTGATCTGTGGGGTGTATAAAAAAATACTAGCAAAGTTTCTCGTGTCATTTGTTATTTCTGCCAACTCAGTGGACTGGGGCAAAGTTTCTGCCAGGGAGAATGAGATGGTGATCACCACACCTACAGTTGAAATGAATGATGAGAAATGAGGGAGAATGTTTTGGTTCATTGTTCTTGCTCCGTTTCTCACAAGCAGAGGGTTGGGGGTGGGGGAATGGAATAAGAAAGCCTGCAACCAGAACTAGGATTTAAGCAGGGTCATGATATCTTGAAGAAGTCAGTACTGGTGAACTTTGAGCCGACTCATAAGCTTGTGAACACCAATGACACTTGTGCCCTTCAACACTCTTGTACTACCATATACAATGTTGTATCCAGACAGGAATGAAGTTTTGTTTGTTTGGTTTGCATTTTAAAAGGCTTACAGAGACTTCCTGACCACTGGGGTAGCTTGACTTCGGAGTCTTAGGAAGTGGTCTACTTTTTATATATATATATAAAAGAAAGTTTCACTTACGTCCAAAGAGAACATATAAAATATATTCATTACAACATTATTTCTGTTGACAGGTAGTTAGAGGCAATTTGGTGCTCTTCCCTACATAGATAAAATGCATCAGATGTTAACCATGGAATTCAATGCAGCTGTCAGAAGAAATGAATTGGATATACACAGAGCTTAAGGGCACAGGGGTGGTGAAAAAAAATGAAACAAAATAAGTTATACAACAGCATTTATGTAAATTTAAAATGACAGTATATGTTTTGCATAAAAATTGTTAAAAGATACACAGGAAACACATTAGAATGGATGTCTATTGTGGGGGGAGAAATGGGGTTAGGAATTATTTTAAAAGGGGACATGAACAATACTAGGCTCCTTTGGATAGATATGGAGGACTGTAAATGATACAGATGTCAGGGATATATATAGGGTCTAATTCTTATATTAATTAAATGTTTATTAAGGTTGTTTTTTGGCTTGGTTTGTTTTTTTTGTTTTTGTTTTTTTTGTTTTTTGGGGTTTTTTGTTTTTTGTGGGGTTTTTTTGGTACTAGGCACTATTCTAGAGGAAACGGCCATAAGTAAGACAGATGAGATCCTTTTCTCATAGAGCTTGCATTTAGAGATGACTTCTGTGTATGACAGAGTTGCTTTTATCAGATGAACTCTCCTGCCAGAAGCAACTCCAAAATCTGAAGGAAAAAAAAAGTCAAAAGAAGACAGCTGTTTGAAGTATTAGAAGGAAGGCAGTTAATATCTGAGGGACTAAAATCCTGGTGAAGAGGGAACAGCAGAGCTTTTGTGTCACTTTTCACTTTGATCCATTTACTGATTCCTAAGTTGCCTAGGGCAAGAGATCAAGAAGCCAGGTAGGAAACAGAGGCTGCAAGGCTGAAAAGCTAGGTAGAGCGTTCAGGAGCCTTATGGTACTAGAGAGACAAAACCTGGAGTCCACCAAGGAAGAGAGACCAGGCTTTCATCTGACACCCCTTGCAGAGGTACATTCTAAAAGGAAGGACAAACTCAGGGGAATGAAAACCAGCCTTAAATCATCTCACTTCCTCATTGGACCAAAGTGCTTTATCTTTCTCTTTCTGCCAGAAGAGGAAGACAGAAGGACCTATCGCTTGTACAATTTTTTTACAGAATCTCCCAAATTCAATAAAAAAAGAGTCTCCAGGCAAGCCAGGAGACAGGCCAAATGACTGAAAATTAAGAGGAGAAAATAAAACAGAAATGTGCCCATAAATGATTCAGATATTGAAATTATCAGAGACTTTATAAAAATTGTTATTAATATGTTCAAGAAAATAGATGAAAAGGTTGGAGATAATTTACAGAGAGCTGGAATAAATGAGAGGCATCAAATAGAAATCTTAGAAGTGAAAATAGAATCGCTGGAATTCAGGACTCAATTAATGGGTTAATAGATTGTACATAGCAGGAAAGAGGATTGGTCAATTAGAAATAGATCAGTAGAAAATATCCAGATTGACCTTGCAAAGAAAAACAAATGATAAACACACGAAAGAACCTAAAAGATGAGTGGAACCTGGTGAAAAGGTCTAATGTACATGTAATTAAGGTTTCAGAAGTGGAAGAGAGATAGAATGGAGAAAAAGCAATATTTGAAGAAGTATTCCCTAACCAATGAAGACATAAAGCCACAGATACAATGAAACCTTGCATTTTAACAGACATACAATAAAAAAGGATGCAAATAAAATATTCACTGGTAATAAGTTGCTATGCAGAGAATTAAGTATAATGCTGGGATAGAATTTGAATGGGTGGGTAAAAATATCAGCTCTGAGAAGGTAATATTTAAGCTAACATCTGAATAGCAGACAAGAAGACAACCACGTGAGAATCAGAAGAGCATTGCAGGCTCTTATATCGCTCTGTAAGGAGGAAAAGAGGTAACAAGTCAAGTCAAGTAGGGCTGGATAAAGTTTGAAACAGAACAGTGTCTGTGTTCTCCAAGTGCCTTGAGTACCACGATCTTCCCAGCCAAGCAGGTCCAAAGATTATCAGTTAAAGACAAGGCAGCTCCAAGGGGAAACTCTATCACAGGTCAAGGCAACTCTTTATGGTAAAGGCCTAAGCTCTTAGTAGGAAAGGTGTGCAGCACAGATAACTGGATACTTGGGAGGAGTGGATGGTGGGGGAATAAATGGCTGTTATCTCTCCATATGATCCAAATTCCTCCCTTGGAAGCAGAGCTGGTGGCCACAGTTTTTGCATTTTGTTTCATTCCTTCTGATCCATTTTTAGTCAGTCCCCTGTGAGAAAGGTCTGTGATTTCCCTGACTGTGGGCCACAAGCATGAGTCTTTCCTGAAGTCCCTCAAGGGAGGGATCTGTTCTGGCAGATCCCCATGCTTTTAGTTATATACAGACTATACTAAAAGAACTCACCCCAGGGGCGCCTGGGTGGCACAGTGGTTAAGCGTCTGCCTTTGACTCAGGGCGTGATCCCAGTGTCATGGGATCGAGCCCCCCATCAGGCTCCTCTGCTATGAGCCTGCTTCTTCCTCTCCCACTCCCCCTGCTTGTGTTCCCTCTCTCGCTGGCTGTCTCTATCTCTGTCGAATAAACAAATAAAATCTTAAAAAAAAAAACTCACCCCAAATTTTTATACATAATTAATTCAGTTAATTGCGGTCCCTGTAACTGAGGTATTTACATATATAAAGATGAACAACTCTTAAATGTACAGCTTATTTTTTTTAACCTATGTGTACATAGGTCAGAACTACCACCCAAATCCAGATATTGACCATGTCTATCATCCACAAAGTTCTCTTGTGTCCTTTCTCAGAGGTAACTACCATTCTGACTTTTATCACAATAGATAGTTTTGCATGTTCCTGAACTTCATGAAAGTGGAATCATGTAACATGTACTGTTTTGCATCTGGTTTTTTTCACTTAACATAATATTTTTGAGATTCGTGCATGTTGTTAGATATAGCAGTACTTTTTTTTTTATTGTTGTTAGTACTCCACTTTATTATCTACGATTTGTTTATCTATTCCCCTGATGATGGGCATTTGAGTAATTTCTAGTTTGGACTAATAAGAATAGAGTTGCTATGAACATTCTTGATTACATCTTTGGCCCCTCTGTTTTTAGTTTTAGTTTTTGTCTGCAGTGGGGGAAACCACAGCCCTTTGGCTTGCGGTCTTAGAATTCCAACAAAGCAATATTTAATAACTGTATTAAAATCTGGCCCTGTGTCTGTAGCCTTTAATTCAATTATCATCAATAATGGGGCTTAGGATTAGTTTAGTCTTCTGATTATGATTTGAAAGAATTTAAAAGACCTTGGGCAGCTTTTTAAAGAAGAAATTTAGAGACTAAAGGAAAAGAAAATGTAGGTTGAACATACCATTTTCTCAAAATCGTCTCAAAGTTTAGTTTTCTATTGCTACATAACAAATGAGTATAAACTTAGTGGCTTAATTCAACACTTTTTCCTCACATTTCTGTAGGTCACGTTCTTGGTAGAATATTAAAAAGACTGTGGTCCTGGGACATCTGGGTGGTTCAGTCAGTTAAGCATCTGCCTTTGGCTCAGGTCATGATCACAGGATCCTGGGATCAAGTCCCACATCGGGCTCCCTTTTCAGCAGGGAGGCTGCTTCTGCCTCTACCTCTCCCCCTGTTTGTGTTCATTCTCTCTCTCTCTCTCTCAAAAATAAATACATAAAATCTTAAAAAAAAAAAGACTGTGGTCCTATTTGCTCTTAGGAAGAGTAAACAAATTTTATGATGCTAAGTTTGAAGTGTTTTAAGTGGCTGGTCCCATCCTACATGGTACTAGGACTGGTCTTTTTGATGACTAGCATACAGAAAGGATGGTAGATCACTCCTGAGATTGCTTTAAATGACTATGATTTCTGTTTGGGTCTGGCATATTCTTTCTGTCTCTCTTTTGGAAGGAAGCAGGCTGAAGCCTCTGGCCAACAGCCAGCAAGGAACTGAGGTCTGCTCGCTACTATATAAGTAAACCTAGAAGATGATTCTCCAGCCCCAGTTGAACCTTGAGATGAGTGAATCTCTGGCCAATATCTTGACCGGAACCTTGTAAAACACTTGAGCCAGAACCACCCAGTTAAGCTACTCCTGGATTCTTGACTCTCAGAAACTGCCTGAGTTAATAAATGTTTGCAGTTTTAAGCTGCTAAGCTTGGGGGTGATTTGTTACATGTAATAAACAACAAAAACAAGTATCTTCTATATCTAAGTTCTGTCTATTCTTCTTTCATTCCTTGCTGCCACTTCCTTAGGTTAGGGCTTCACCACTTGGTACCAATTGCCATAGGCTACCCAATGGTTTACCTGTTCCCCGTCTCTGTCTTCCAGTCTACTCATCATGCTGCTTCAACTTTTAATACAAAGTTATGTCATGTACCTCCCTATCCCATATGCACATCTTTTACTGATGATGACTCATTGTTTTCCCTTTTCTCACCCATGCCTCTTTGACTTGCTTGTTCCTCTCAAATCACTTAGCAAAAGGCATTGTCTCATTGTATAAGTCACTGTTCAAAATAGTCACACATGGCTCATTCAAGAGCCCACAGAGATTTTTTATTTCCTAGCACCTGTGGTTAGATGGAAACACAGTAAAAAACTTCCCAACCTAGGAAAAAATCGGAGAGTGGCACTATCATCTGGGCTCCATTAATAATAAATGCAATTTCTATTGCAGCTCTTGCCTGGGGTTTAGTACCATTTTCAACTTTATTTTGCCAGCTATTAGTTAAAAGGTTTAGCAGTGATGTAATGTTTCTCTGTTGTATAAAGAGCACATACTGAATGCCCTGGAAAGCTACAAAAACTAATACTTCACTGTGTTTATGCTGTGCCAGATACTATTCTAAGAACTTTATATGTATTATTTGGTGTGATCCTCATAATAACCAGGAAACAGATAACAACATCAGGAGATAGGGGCTCCTGGGTGGCACAGTCGTTAAGCGTCTGCCTTCGGCTCAGGGCGTAATCCAGGCGTTCTGGGATCGAGCCCCACATCAGGCTCCTCTGCTAGCAGCCTGCTTCTTCCTCTCCCACTCCCCCTGCTTGTGTTCCCTCTCTCTCTGGCTGTCTCTCTGTCAAATAAATAAATAAAATCTTAAAAATAATAACATCAGGAGATAGATGTTCTAATTCTCATGTTATAGATAGCTGAAAGACTGAGATATACATAGTAAGTGACAGAGCTGGGACTTGAACCCAAACAGCCTGGATCTGAGCACATACCTTTAATCATGGGGCAACTCTGCCTGTCATACAACCATGGCGTACTGTTCGTCATTTCATGATACATTGAACCCAACTCTCCACTACATCAGTAGGTCCTTGGGCTTGAGTCTTAAGGACAACACTAGCTAGAAGGTATTGTATTAAAAGTGGACATAGAGTTTTAAGATCCTCAGTGTGAAATAATAGTCTGGTGTCACCCAGTTAAGATTCATATCCTGGTCTGCCACAGACCATGCATGACCGTAAGATACTCAACATTTCTTAGCCACAGAGTTACTTCATTTTTAAAATGGGAAGATGCTAAGTTGTAGCGATTCTAAAATACACTTTAAAAAACATTTTGCTATCTCTAGACTGAGATGGCATGTTCTAGATAAGGAATCCAGGGTGAGCTGCAGTGATCAGTATGTCCCAGAGCACAAAAAGTGATGTGCCACCTTTTAGGGACAAAATGTACCAACCCGGGATATCCCAGTAAGGATGCATATTTTGCCCACTGGACTAGTTTTGTTAACAAAATGACAAGTCACAGAATCTTATCTTCTAAGACTTAGTTTTAAATGTATGACTACAGTAACCCATGGCTCAAAAGCCGGGGAAGCTTAGGCCTAACATTGAGTTCAAACCTAATGCTATAGATCCAGAGAGAGATGCTGCTGAGTGTAACTGGGCATCCCCACTACCTGAGCTCACGGTAAGGAGCTGGACACCGTGAGGACAGGGCCTGGGAGATGCTAGACACAGCAAGTACAACACAACAAGATGAAAGCTCAATTTATTAAAAGTGGAATTAATAACGCTACTCAGAACAGCTTGAGATTTAAAGGACTGCTGACCTGTTTAGTGTGGTGAATGTCACAGATAAAGTTCATCATCTGGATTCCAGCAGAAAGGATTGTCTATTTTGACGATGAAAAATGTTACATATCACATATCTGATACCTTTAAAATTATTCTCTTCCTTGTTATATAGTCACCGTATTCATTGAAATGCCAATTGCTATCAGAATTCATTTTTTGTGGCTTGCTGTGCATATCGACCAGTAAAGAATTTGCTTTTTTTTTTGTAAGCAAACATGACATTGGAAATCATTCACATGTTATTTTTCTGTATCTGTTGTACCAATTTCTACCAAGCCATTTGTTTATTTACAAGTTTATTCAAGTTCATTCGATTTTGCAACTTGCTTCGTTCCGCTTTTACAATTATATTTGCTTTCTCTGCCTTTATTCTATAGGAATTCGTTTAAATTTCGTTTACAGTTTGGCTTGCTTCTTACTTAGGTAACCACTGAAAAGCCATATTCACGTTTGCTTTAATGGTTCCCATATTAAGGTGTGGGGTTTAATCTTCCCATGCATTTGTATATTGGAGCATTTTGTTGCCTGCTTATACCAGCTTTCATGGATACTAATACATTTCTATAAGATAATGAGATTTCACCTTTTTTCAGTATTAGTTTCATATATTCACAATTTATAATTTCCTATTGGATACTAGTACAGTATGTACTGTATTTTCATGAACAAAATAATATGGTTCCCTTTTCAAACTACTTTTTAAAAACTTTTTTTCTTTTCTTCTTCTTCTTTCTTTAAATGGGCTCCACGCCCAAAATGGAGCCCAAAGTAGGCCTTGAACTGCGACTGTGAGATTAAGAGTCATTCACCAGGGCACGTGGCTCAGTGGGTTAAGCACCTACTTTCAGCTCAGGTCATGATCCCAGGGTCCTGGTATCGAGCCCTGGGATTGAGCCCTCTGCTCAGCAGGGAGCCTGCTTCTCCCTCTCCCTCTGTCTGCCACTCTGCCTATTTCTGCGTTCTCTCTTCATCTCTATCAAATAATCTTGTATAAAAAAAAAAAGTCAGACACTTAACTGAGCCATGAAGGTGCCCCACTTTACAAACTTTCAATGAAAATAAATGGGATATACTCACCTATTAAGAGAAAATGACTCACAGATTGGAACACATAGCAAAATACAAATTTACTCTATTTATTTATTTATTTATTTAAAAGATTTTATTTATTTATTTGACAGAGATAGAGACAGCCAGCGAGAGAGGGAACACAAGCAGGGGGAGTGGGAGAGGAAGAAGCAGGCTCATAGTGGAGGAGCCTGATGTGGGGCCTGATCCCTTAACACCGGGACCACGCCCTGAGCCAATGGCAGAAGCTTAACCGCTGTGCCACCCAGGCGCCCCAAATTTACTCTATTTAAAAGAGGCATCTACAGTGAAAGATTCCAACAACTTGAAAAAAATGGAGCTCTAAATAAACCTACTAATGAAAAAAAATTTTTTTAAATGTTGAATACAGCGACTGCCCCACCAGAAGTGCCGTAGTGGGCGCTGTGGAAGGCCAGGAGGGCTAATGAGCCTCAATGAGGAGCACCTGGAGTGGGGGCTGGGGGGGTGGGGTGGGGTGTCGCGTGGGCAGGGGCAGGTCACGTGCCCCCCGCGGATTTCGTGACGGCTGAACCGGAAGTGCCGTTGCCGGCGCCATATTGGGTCCGGGTCCTAATGAGCCTAATTAGCAGCACCTGGGGAGGCCAGGGGCGGTTCACGTGGGCGGCGGAGGTGAGTGTGTCATGGGGTGGCACTCTGGGCTTCTGCTTCCATCTCTGGAGCCTGGATGCTGTCTCGCCTCCCTGGGGAGGGCTGGGCTGACCCTTGTGACAGTCTAGGAAGGTTGACTTAACCCGACGACCTTGCGGATGGAGGACGTGAGGCCTAGGGGTAGGTGACTCATTTAGCAGGCATGGCACAACCCCTGTGGCCAATGAGAAAATTTTCACTGTGGCCTAGGGCACTCCTGCAGGGCTTCACCATGTGGATTTGGAAGAATGTCCTGGTGTTAGGGAGGCTCACAACCCTGGGCCCTTCCTGCCCACAGGCTCCCTGTTCTCACCTCTGGGGCAGCCAGACAGCAGCACCCTTGTGGCTGTGCCCATCTTTCTGCTGCTTCCCAGCCTGACCTACCTGCCTTGTGTTCAAGCTTTCGCCAGGGTTGGTAGCCAAGGGGCGCCTGTGCCTGTGTATGAAAGTGTTCGTGTGTGCATGTTGGGGTGTGCGGTAGGTGGGGTATCTGGGCCAAACCCGCCTCCCTCCCCATCATCTGGTCCTGGATGGGGTGGGGGATTTGAAGCCTCTGCCCTGGACCTGTGGAGAGTTCCCCGGTTGTCAGGTGTGTTGGGGGCAGTAGGGCCCCAAAGAGGCTCAGAGGGATCCGGATTCTCCGGGACCGATCCACCCAAGATCCTCTCTCCTGCTTCTTGAGGTGCTCTGTGGTTTGCTGATTTTTAAACACCTTTTGTGAAAATATAGTTCGGGGTCTCTGCTGTGCTCAGGACCCCGGTGAGCGCCACAGAGAGCAAAACAGACGCAGGGCCCATTTGGAGTAAATCGTCACCCATGTCAGGTTGTAGGAGGGGGCCCAGAGGAGACTGACCAAGTGTGGACTGGCAGCAGAAAGGATGAGAGGAAGTTGCACCGAGAGAGCGGGGTGGGGTGTGGGTGGGGATTTTGGGAGGGGTGGGGAGGTGAGGGAGGAGATGCTGGGCACACTTGACACGGAGCATGTGAATCAGGGTGTAGCAAGATCTGGTTTGTGTTTGGAGGATAGATTTTGGTGGTACGAGGGGACGGGGAGGACCCACCGGGAGGCCAGTGGTGGTGTCCAGAGGGTGGCGATTTGGTTGGAGTGGGTGGGAGAAGCAGAGAGAGAGCAAAGTGGAGGGAACTGCCAGGCCTTAGGAAGAGAAGCCGAGGGGGCAGATGAGACAGGACCTGGGGAACTGGAGGGGCCGCTTCCTCCCGTGGGAAGCTGGTGAGGCTGATTGGGACCCGTTGTGTTGGAGCCCTGGGCCACATCCTCGTGGGAGGGCCTGTGGGTCTGTTGTTCAGGGAGGAGTCGGGTGGGGCGGGGAGCTGCCTCCCATCTGCCAGTGGCACAAGTGTGGTTCCTGGAAGTGCCAGCTCCCTCTGTGGGACGGGGACACAACGGTCATCCTGTAGCCTTAAACCCACCATCACAGCTCACCCTGTAAAGGACGCCTGTCTCGGTGGAAGTGAGTTTTTTGGGATCATTAGCCCGGGAGGCCGCAGGGGCAGGTGCTGGCTGCCCCGAGAACAGGTTTGGATCCAACAAGAGGCGAGAAGGCAGGCAGCACAGATGAGGCAGGGCGGCCTCTGGCTGGACGGGAGTGAAGCTTCCATAGGGAGCTCATGCTTCCTGGAGCTGGGCCTCCGAGGACCCTCCTTGGGTGTGCGGAGGCCCCAGCTGTCCTCTCCTGGCCTCAGGGTGAGGAGGAGCTTCTCTCAGAACGTGCCCTTTCCAGTGGCATTCTTCCCGTCCCTCTACAGTGTGCACAACGGGGACTTCCAGGTGCGTGCACAGCCCGCGGCAGGGGTTGGGGGCAGGGCTGGGGTCACCCACCTGTCTGGCCTGCCCAGGATGTGGGCTTCGGGTGAGAGTTGGGGGCTAGTATGGGGGCCTTCGTCAGTGCTTTGAGCTTTTTTGGTGTACGTAGTGGGTTTAATTGGACACGTTGTGTCTCAAATGCGTCAAAACAAGTTGCTTTATTCTCTCTGGCGGGTTTCTTTTTGTTTTGGGGTAGCAGCCCCTGTGAGGTCAAGGGTCATGTTATAGTGCAAACTACGGCGGCGTCTGCAGCTGCCGCGTGTCTCGTCCCGGCTTCTTCTCTGAGGGTGTCTGTGGGGAGGGTCTGGTGCTTGTGCTGTCGTCAGGGCCCTCCGTGGTCTGTGGGCTACTGCTCTGGTGGCACTGTGGAGTGCCTGGCCCCTCCTGGTTCCCATGGGTGGCATGCTGGCACCTGTGGCCACTGAGCCCAGTCCACATTTCCCCCTTTGTGGTGCCCTGGTGAACACCACCTGGAGGGTCTTTGCATCAGAGCCCTCCGTTCCCACTGGCCTGATGGCTCCTGCCCCCTGGGTGGGGAGAAGCTCCAGTGGGCGGTCTCGGGTTCTCCACTGCCGGCGGAGGATGGGACAGGATGCTTCCTGGGATCCTTCCCGGATCTCCCTGCCATTGCTGGGTTTCCCTCCGCCTCCCCCAGGTGTCTCTCAAAAGGGAGCCCAGAAAAAAAATTGAAAAAGGGGGGCCAGGTTTCAAGATTGTTGTCCAAAAGTATAACTCAAAGCTTAAAGCTGAGCATTTTGTCCTTGGTGGAGGCCACCTCCTTCTCCCAGGGAGTCACTGTCAGAACCCCTAGGCGATCGTCCTGGAGTGCTCATCGGGGCCACAGGCACCCAGCGCTCCTCTGTAGACCCACGTCACCGGCTGGGTTATTTAGAGCCCCCGGTGGTGGTTTGTTAGCCATGGGTCAGCTCTCCAGGGATCAGGGCAGACACAGAGGGTGAGATACGTGTGGTCCACTTGGTGGTGTTTCCTGGTCCCACCTAGGAAATCCTTTCCTTTCGGAGGTGGGAACCTCCTGTGGCTCCACGGAGAGGTCCGGGTCTGCTACCCTCAGCCCAAAGGTGCCGTTCCCAGCAGCGTCTCCCAGGGTGCGTGCTTGTGTTTGCCCAGTCTCTGTAGCTGATGGGAGTGTGTGGAGCAGCAACCAGGGATTTTCTCTGTCCCTGGCACCTGTCAGCACCTGTACCCTGTTTCAGGCTGCTGTGAGCACCGGGCAGGAAGGTAGGGGATTGCTGAGGGTCCTGAAGGGACTCGGGGTCCTGGGCTGAGGGTGGGCTGGCACATGGGGGGAAAGATAGAAGGTTGCAAGCACAGTCGTTGCTTGGACTCTGGGAGAGGATGTCAGGAGAGCTTCCTGGAGGAGGAAGGGAGGCTGCTTCCAGGGAGAATCTTGAACATGCTGCCTGAACCTTTCCCACCCCCTCCTGCCATGCTCTCTGTTCTAGACCTGGCTAGGGGCCCACAGAACTGGTCTGCTGCCGAGCCAGGACTGTGCCGGTTCCCCACGAAGAGCCTCGGAGTCTAGTGTCCGGGAGGCCATTGGCGTGGCTGACCTAGGACCCAGTGGATCCCTAGCAGTCAGTGGTCCTGGAGGAAGAGTGGGCGGGCCCTGGCGCCAGCCTCCCAGAGTCTGTGCTGTTAGGGGTGCATGTGGTCCAGGGAGGGCAGCCACTTGCCTACCTGCCACAGGAGGTCTGGGTCCCCGTGAACCCCACCTGCCAGTTCCCCCATGCTCAGATTGCAGCAGTGGTGACTACTGGGCCCTGGGCTGCCCTGGGGGTGGCACCCCTCCACCTTCCCAGGAAACACACGGAGCTCTGGGCCCAGCCCAGCTTTGGCCTGTGACCTTTCTTGGGACCAGCAGAGCCTTGATGCCTGGCAAGAAAGTTGGCCTGTGAAAGTCGGTCACAGTGAGAGGCAGGTCCCCGCTGCACGGATCCTGTGAGGACCTCAGGGCCTTTTCTTCGCTCCTACCCTTTGCAGTCACCAGGTTAGATCTAGAACCCTGACTTGGCCAGCTGCAGGTTCTCTGAGAATGGAGACCCTGCACAGACATCCTGACTGGATGGAGGCAGGCAGGCAGGTGACCCCTCCTGCCTCCCTTCCCCTCCCCTCAGCAATCCACTGCCCAGCCCCCACTCCCTGGCCCACCACTTCCCTCCCTGCTGTCTGGCTCCATCCAGGCCCCTCAGAGAAGGGGGGTGTTAGCCCCACAGCCTGTTCTGCCCTCACCCCCTTAAAGGGCCAGCTTACTCCTGGCAGACACAGATGAGGTGGTGCTGTGACCTCTTTCCGTGCCTTCCTGGGGTTGTCTCTTCTACTGAGGTGACAAGAACTGGCTGCTGGCTGGGAGAGGGGCCCAGAGGAGGTGCAGGGGGATGGGATCTGTCTATTCTTGGGCTTTCGGAGGTGGGAGGTGTGGATGTTGGGTTTGAGCAGAGGCAGAAGAAGGGAACCCTGGCCAAATTTCCTCGCATGGCTCCGAGCTGCTGGTGACCCACCCTGCTCTTTCAGATTTTATCTGTTGTTTGATCTCTCTCCTCTGTGTTTTCAGGTTTTGTGAATATTTTATGTGTCTTGTTCGATTTATACTTAAGAACCTTCATTTTTGTACTGTGATTTTTTTTTTCGTTTCACATCCCAATTGTCCTACACATCATTGCTGATCACCTCAGTCCATCAAGGATACTATCAAAATATCACAGACCAGGTGGCTTATAAACAATAGAAATCTATTTCTCACAGTTCTGGAGGGTGCATGTCTGGTCTCTGGTGGCAGACTGCTTGTTTTACCCTCACTTGGAGGAAAGGCACTGGGGTCTCGTTTACAAGGAGACCTCACCCTCATGACCCAATCACCTGTTCTAACACCATCCCATTTTTCATGAGGATTCCAACACATGAATTTGGGGGGAACACAAACATTCACACCATCGTCCCGATATCCACTGACTTGTGTACATTTACCTTCTAGTTTGCTTTTTGTTATCTTTCCCTTTTCCTACCAAGGGACAGGACTGGTGGGCTGCGTTTCAGTTGGAATTTCCAAATGATGACACTAGAAACGCAGAACTCTAAATTTCAGAGATTCCCCAGACCCTTCCTGAGTGGGTGAACTGGTCACAGCTAAACTGTGAGTGGGTGGTGGGGATGTCCGCGGCTTCCAGACCATTTGGGGTTGTGCGAACAAAGTAGAGAGACGGTCCTCAGGCTGCAGGAGGGAGATCCATGGCGGATTCCCCAGAGATGTGTCATCTGAGGCGAGCACAGAACCCTAGGTGTTCGACTTACTCACAGGTTTATTTTTGCTTTCTCCTGTAGCATTTCAGCAGGACGTATCTTACACAAATGTCCCTTCGTCGGGGCTCTGGCCCTTCATAACCATGGCCATATGTCATAGTGCTTTTCACAGATTCTGTTTCTTGGAGAGGAGAAGCACCGAGAACATCCGCTGTAAGTGTGCATGGGGCTGGAGCAGGTGCGCGTGGGGCCGGTGGCCTGGCCACCCTGGGCCCAATGCGAGGTCCTCTCCGCTCCGTGTTGACAGGTGGATGCGCGTGGAGAAGTAGGTGTGTTAAAGACGGCAACGTGATTTATGTTTAATGAGATTCTTTACACCAAGCCTGAATTGTTGAAAAATTAACTTTTCTTTTTTGAATGGAAGGAAACTCATCAACCATTTTTTTTAATGTTTTTTAATTATATTATGTTAGTCACCATACAGTACATCCCTGGTTTCTGATGTAAAGTTCCATGATTCATTAGTTGCGTATAACACCCAGTGCACCATGCAATACGTACCCTCCTTACTACCCATCTCCAGTCTATCCCATTCCCCCACCCTCCTCCCCTCTGAAGCCCTCAGTTTGTTTTTCAGAGTCCATAGAACCATTTTTTTTTTCTTTTGTTCAGAAAGTCATGGTTAAATTGGCAGCACATTTCACTGGAATCCTCCATTCGAAGAACTCTATAAATACATCAAGCTTTGATAGGATCATCAGAACACTCAGGTGTTTCCTATGAACCCATCTGTTTCTGGGGAGTTTTCCAATGGGACATTTCTAAGCCTTACCGGTGATCTTTTCATGCTCCTTGGTCTGTTTCTATTTTCTTTCTATTAGGGTCCATTTTGTTTATGTGCATTTTTATTTAGAAATTACTCATTTCCTCTAGGCTTCCAGTGTTCTCTTATTTGATTTTTAGAATTTTTAAAGATGTTATTTGAAGTAAAATTGGCAATGCAGGGCTTAAACTCAGGACCCTCAGATCAAGACCTTAGCTGAGATCAAGAGTCCGACGCTTAACCTGTTGAGCCACCCAGGTGTCCCACTCTTATTTGACTTTGAATCTCTATTCTGTTTCTATTTTTTCCAGAAATATCACAGTTAATGAACCAAGATTGATAACTTATTACTAACTGAAGTTCAGATTGTGTCCGGTTTCCCTCTGTTCTGCCTTTGCTGCTCTAGGGTCCCATGTGGGACAGCACATGACAGGTGGTCATCGCGTTTCTTCAGGCTATTCTTATAGACTCTGACAGTTTCTGAGATGTGCCTTGTTTCAGTGACCTTGACGGTGTTGAGGAGGAAAGGTCAGATGTTTTGTGGATTTAGCTCCACCTCTGAGATGGGTGGCTGAGTGTCTACATCAAGCGTTTGGAATTCTTGTGCGTTGTTTTCTACTCATTACAAAAAAAAAAAAAGTCTATGTAATAAGTTATTTTTACCACCGTGAACCCTGGGTAGTTACTATAGGCTTTGGTTTTATTCCAGCAGTAGGCTGTGTATTTGATCAGTTTAGTCCTGCTGTTAATTAGAAACGATGACACTTCATGTGAGTACAAATATCAATTAGAAAAAGAAAAGGTAGGAAGAGTCCTGAATGTTGAAGTCATTGATGAATTAGACTAACGACAGGTTGTGCGTGCATGTGTGTGTGTGTGATTGATTGATTTTCAGGGAATGGTTCAGCTTTTTGTAGGGCCTCTGAGAGAACCCAGGTGAGCCTTTCAAGTAGTTGGTACCTGTTCTCAGAACTCGGGAATCTTTTAGTCCAACAGTCAATCCGGTAAACTTTGAGGTCTCGAAGAGTTTCAGTCCTCGGAGACCATGTCGCAAACCCTTGTGAATATAGGCATTCTAGGGTATGCTCAGAGCCCTCATTGGCTGGTACTACCATGTGACGATTTCAGACAGCATTTCTCGAAGTACCTCTTGGGTCTGTGTCCATGTCAGTTCCCTACACTTCCTTACACTAGTTATGTGACCAGTGGGTTTCAGGATAATCCCCACATGTGATTTCTGCTCTTTCCTACCAGTCCTGTCTGTTTCTGATCTTCTTCCTTTATGGTAGGGGTTGGGAAGCAACCTGTGTGGTGTAGTAAGGGGTGTGGTAGGTGTCTGCCTTCAGAGGACCGGATGATGCCTAGAAATTGTACTGTAGTTTGAGATCCTCAGCCCTAACTTAGGTCAATTATCCATCCTCTGAGCGTCAGGAATTCCATCACTTGACTTGGATGCTCGTCTGTTCTCCAAGTTGTCCTCAGAAATAAGGATGTCATCCATCTAGGGAATACTGGTTTATGCGTATGTTTTTGTTTTAGGAAAGGCCTGGATGTTCCTGAAAATAACACTGTGGAGCACCCTTTCCTGTGCTTGTTGGCCATCAGTAAATCTTTTGTGAAATACTCGTTTTTAAATAGACGGTCTTTTTATGGTTCATGAATAGGAATTCTTTCTTGACAAATCTTTGTCAGTGTGTGTATTGCAAATCTTTACTTCCCAGTCTGCGGCTCACCTTTTCATTTTCTTAGTGGTCAAAAGATAGGGAGAGATGTCACATTTTTAAGGGGAGTGTGAGAGGGAGAAGCAGCTTCCTGCCGAGCAGGAAGCCCAATGCGGGGTTCCATCGCAGGACCCTGGGATCACCAGAGCCAAAGGCAGATGCTTAACAGCTGAGCCATCCAGGCGCCCCCTGAATTCTTTTAAGTGGTTAGTACACTCTGTGGCCTACCCTAAGATCGACATGTTCTACATTTTCTTCCAGAAACTGTCTAATGTGAAGCTACAATCCATCTCAAATTTCTCAGTTCCATGTTTCATTCTAATAGGGTATTTATAGACTCTCTTGGATTTTCTATGGACACAATCCTATCTGTGAGTAGTCACAATTATCACCTCCATTCTTATACTTTTGGTATACACTGGGTAGATTCTCCAATGCAATGTTGAATAGAGTCTCATTGTTTGGAAATTTTAATATACCTTTCTCAATATCTGTTAGAAAAAGCAGACAAAACATTGGTAACAAATGTGACCTAATTGACGTCTATGGAACATTCCATAGTAAGTGCAGAATACATTATTTTCCAGTGGTCATAGACTATTTACCCAAACAGATGTTACGTTGGGCCATGAATCATGTCTACGTTTCAAAATCCTGAAATTAACTAGATTATATTCTTAGGCCACCAAGGAATGGATCCCTAGTCCTAATGAAAAGAAAACCAGGTAGTCCCTCCATGTTTAAAAATTCAATGTAACTTTGCTGCATATCTTAAGGGTCAGAGAGGGAATCGCAGTGGATATTCTCAACCTTTTCTACGTCAGGGCTCACACACAATGGCCCTTTGTCTGTGAAGAGCACTCCCTATCCTAAGGTAGACAGGAGTTAAGCCTCCTATCAGAGTTCTGCGTGTCCCAGACACACCTGGCAGCCTTTGCCTGTGTCCCCCGCAGCTGTCCTTTCTGGTGTCCCTGAGTTAAGGGGGTCAACATAGCTATATGGAGATGGGAAGCTCCCCACTCCTAGTGATGATGGTGCTATTGTCCCCACCAGTCTAACAACATGATTTCTGAGAGAAATACGACACAATAGCAGCTTCTTGACCTTCCTTAAGGTTTGAAAATTATCTTGTGAGTCATCTTTTAGAAAAACGGTTTCAACTTGTGTTCTTTTCTCTGGAAAAGAAATAGACCCAATGGTAATTATGGCTTCCTGAGCACCTGCTCTTGGGAGACACCATCCTGGCTCTGTGTAGCATTCTCCCTCTTAAACTTCTAAACCAGGGTGTAGATAGAATGAGTCCCATTTTCTAGATGGTTAGACAAGGGCTCAGAGACGATATGAATTACAGAGGATTTTAGTGTCAGAAACCTAAGTGGGATCTCCAAACTGACTCCAAATCCCTTGTTCTTCCATACAGGGTACCATTTCCCTCTTACTTCTGGTCTTCTCGATCTGGAAACCTAGGAAGTTTTAGGATTTTCTTGTTGTGTGGCCAACTGGAATGAATTTGGCTGCCCTTTTAACCTCTGCCCATCATGATCATGAAGATAATTATCTCAGTGGAGGACCTTCGAGTAAGAGACTTAAAGATCCCTAGGAGTAGAGATACTATAATATTTTTCTGATATTAAAGTAACTGAAAGAACTATCCTTTTTTAATTGATGGAGGCTCTGGTCTCTTCAGAGTGTGCTGTAAGGTCGGAAATAGTGTTTTAAAACACTCAGCCTCTTCTACAGAGTGAGACAATGCTTCTAAAGATGGCTAAAATATTCCCTTACCTCCGGTTATTTACTTCCCAACCATCATAGTGTTTCTGTGTTAGGACTATGATTTCCATGAGGCTAAAGTTGCAGAGAAAGAACTTAGTGTATCCAGGGACACTTTCGTGTTGTGACAGTGAGCTATTCTGTTGTATTCTGTAGTCCAAGGGAATGGTGCCAGACATCTCTAAGATGTCTAAAATTCTGACTGTAAATGATCTCTATGCTTCAGAGATTTGGGCAGGACCTGTGTTGACCATGGAACAGGTAACCTTCTGTAGGGGTCCTTTGATTTCTTTGTACTATGTGAAAGGTGCTTTCATCTCAAGTTCCTCCATTTGGTAGTGATGATAAGGATAAGAGTAATTTTTATGTCATACCATCTGTGAGGCCTGATCTTGGCCTCCCAGGAAAGCTCTCCTTTAACATTTTACCCAGCTCAAAATGACTGGGCAAAACCTCAAAGCATAGGCCCTATTTCTGCCCCCAGCACATATTGTCCATATGCATCAAAAAGAAAAAGAGAACCAAAAAATTACTTTGCCGGACTTACCCTATTCTATTGTCTTTACCTTGTTAAAGGGGGGAAAAGGTCCCTAATAGAATAAACAGATTATACTACAAAAAGCAAACATACAAGGATGGCTGAAAATAAAATGACTAATTTTCATCTCTCAAAAAAAAAAAACCCTCAAAACAGAACAAATATATGACCCTGCCCTAAATGTTCCTTCCCTGGAGCACTCCCTTCTTTGTGAAGATTGTGTCTCCCAGGCAGCTGTCCTTGACTTGGGTTTGAATAAAACTCTCTTCCTTCCTCTCTAAAATGTTTTAAAAGGTTCCTTCATTTAGTGTCAACAATAACAGTATGTTTTCTTTTTAAGTGAAAAATAAATATTCCTGGTTCATGACTGCAACAGCACAGAAGGCCTGTGTCCTCCTGGCTCCTTCCCTGCAGAACCAAGCATGTGTATATAGATTCCAGCACAAATGGGCTCATCCTAGAAGGATGCTTTGAAGGTCTGAGAAGCACTAGCCACTCCATGGGTGAGACAAGAAGGCGAAGCTACTCTCACTTGGAGCATTCCTTTTTGGGCTTAAAATTGCCTTGGAAATGCATGAAAGCATTGCGTTTCCTAAAGCCCAAGGCTGGAACAGTCTGAGAGTAGCTGACCTTGCCAGGAACCAGGCACACCCCTGCAGGGAGGGTTGGTGCAGAAGGGAAGGGGCAGGTCTCTGAGGGTGGTCTGCAGCTAGAGGGGTCTGCGGAAGGGGCCGTGTGTGTGTGTGTGTGTGTGCGTGTGTGTGTGTGTGTGTGTTTGGGGCCCTGCCCACGATCCCACTCACGCCTGCACAGAGCACTGCGCTAAGGAGGCACCTCCTGGACCCCCGGGGATCCCAGAATTGCGAGTCATGGGGGTGGGTTGCCCGGCATCCAAGGGGCTGGAAGCACCACACTCCTCAACCAATCACCGTGTGGGGGTGGAGCTACGTTTCTGTGGGCGGGCCCGGAGCAGCCTGAGGTCGCAGACTGGGAGCCAGAGAAGGGGAGCTCTGAGAGAGTCGACCTGTGGAGTTCCTGGCCGAGTGAGTGCGTGCTGTGTGCCAGGGTGGGGGTCCGGGAGTAGGGGGCACCCCGGGTGGGACGCAGGGTTCTGGAAGGGCGTGTGGAGAGAGTTCATCGTGGAGACTCAGGTGAGTTTTCTTTTTCCATTGAAAGTCTCTTCTACCCAGTCTCGGTCAACTGGCTGTATGCCCCAGACCCAGGAACTCTGGGGCGCCCGCTCAGCAGAGCTTTTGTGGGATGGGTCACAGACATTCCAGGGTTTCCTGTGTTCCCCAGTAAGAGTGAGAGTAAGGACCACACAGTCCCCAACTTCAGTGGGGTGCACTTTGTCCCCCGACACAGTGCAGGTAATGGACCTTGAGCAGTACCCCGAGTTCAGCAGGGTGTTCCCTGTTCCCTCAGGCACAGGTGTGGCGGTAAGAAGCCCCAGAGCCGTTTGGGGGCTTCAGCATTGTGCGTCCTATCCCCCAGGACGGTGGGAATGGGCTGTGAAGATAATGACTACTAAAAGACAAGTCTGTGTTTCCCCTTCGCCCAGAAACCGCAGCAGGTGTGCAGGCTTTAGGTCCGAGGAGCCGCCTTCTCCCCGGCTGACAGCACTTCTCTGCTCTGGCTCCACGAAACCCGAGGTTTTGAACGTCTGCGTCAGTGAGGCCGCTTGACACAGGACGCCAGCGTTCAGAGAGAGCCGCAGGTCCGTTTGGCGAAATGTCATCTCCACGTCAGGACTGGAGGTAAAACCTCTCATTAACCGACCATCTCCGGGGCTTTTCTCTTTGCTCTAGTTGAGCCATGAAGTAAAACTTAAGTAGTACTTGTCAGCGTTCTGGGTTTGGTGAAAGAGGTACTTAGTTTCTGAGCAGGGAGAACTTTGCAGGGCATCCCATTTTCCCTGTTCGTTTATTGCTTATGAATGTATTTTGAACAGCTGTTTCCTAGAAACACTCTTTTATTAGAAAGGGAAGGTGAGATTTACTCTTTGTGTATTTTTAAGATATACTTTGTTCCTCCATCTAACAGTTGGGCCTAAGATATGGTTGAGTGGCCACCATTTGGAGTTAGATGGCTTTTGTCATCAGATACAGACTTAGATGATGTCTTGTCATTTGTCAAAGGTGATGTTTCATCACTGATTAGTCTTTTCATCCAAAGAGTTACAATTAGGGTCGAGGGACAATTCAAAATTATTCAAAGCAGCCTTTCCTGTTTAAAAGTTGAGCTTGACTATCTAGCTTTACTGATGTATCATCTCGATATTTTGAGGTGCCATATTCTCTCTGTCGTTTCTTTGGTGGTAGAGTGAGAAGGAGAGTCTTTGGGAATTCCTTTGGATAGAGGCATGGTAGTGGCTTCAAAGGGCTTGGCGTCAGGAGCCCTGGGCTGAGTTCTGGAACTGCTTGCCTGACGTTGGGTTAGTCAGGTTATCCCATAGAGTTTGTTTCCTCCTTATGAGATTGCTGGAAGGTGAAATAAGTCAAGCAGAGAAAGGCAATTATCATATGGTTTCACTCATTTATGGAACATAAAAAATAGCAGGGAGATCAGTAGGAGAAGGAAGGGAAGAATGAATGGGGGGAGGTTAACAGAAGGGGGAATGAACCAGGAAAGACTATGGACTCTGGGAAACAAACTGAGGGCTTCAGAGGGGAGGGGGGTGGAGGACTGGGATAGGCCAGTGATGGGTATTAAGGAGGGCACGTATTGCATGGAGCCCTGGGTGTTATACGCAAACAATGAACCATGGAACACTACATCAAAAACTAATGATGTAGTGTATGGTGACTAACATAACATAGTAAAAAATTTTTAAAAAAAAAGAAATTGCTGGAAGGTCATCTCTATGGAAAGGCTTTTTACGCAGAAACTGTCCTGCCTAATGAAGAACAACTAAAAACGAGGTGATTTGGGCTGTATTATTCTGTAAATAATCATTTTAAAACTCCCTGTCCTAGGGATACGGTATGTTATTGCACAAGGAGGTCTGAGAAGGCTGCAATGAAAGATTGAGATCTCAGAGCACGTTCATGTTCCATGGATATGTCACTTAACAGTTTGCACATGAAGGAAGGTAAGTGGAGAGAATATGACAGAAGGGGATAGAAGGTGTGAACCATTCATTAGGTAGCCTTCTCCCCTTCTCAGGAAAGCCTTGGGCCAGTGTCATTTTGGAAGAAGAGGGGGAATCCTGGAGCTTTGCAGCAGACAGGGGAGTTCCAGGTCTGGGTAGAGGTGACAGGGATCCCAGAGGAGAGCTGAGTGCATTCTGCAGCAGGGTGTGGGCAGGGCAAGCTCCAGGGGTGGCTGTGAGTCTCCCGTGTGACCGTTGTGACAGGTGAGGGCTGCGAGCAGGTTCCTGGCCGAGGACAGGTGAGGCACAGGTGGAGAGCTGGCCGAGCCCCTTCTTCAGGGCCACCGGCCTCACCAAACACACACAGCCTCATCGTCTGTCCCTGTCACTCCAATTCAGACTGTCAGAGTCGCCAGGCCGAGATGTTTGGTGGTGCTTCTTTCCTTGCATGCGTGCGAAGTTTCAAACCTGAGGTGACGGACGTGATGGGTCCTCAGAACATCTGTTACTCTTTTATTTCCTGCTCTACTTCCGATCGGTGAAGTGAATCGGACCTGCTAGTGGAAGGAGCTATCTGTGCGTTTTTATTTCCTAGTTTAATTAAACAATGGGAAAAGAGTCTTCTGAAATAGTAAAGGAATCCTTTCTGGGTGTTCATGTTTTTCTCTTCTGCGAGCCACATTCCGATATTAGAAATTATTTGTTAAAGTGAAACAGCCTCAGAGCTGTCACAGGGTTTGGTGGCCTTTGTGAGAGGGAGAAAGGGAGAAGGAGTGTAGGTTCTTTAGGAGCTTGGGGAGTGCCACATTGTGCTCCCAAAGGAAATGGAGCCTCCTGTCAGCCTTCCCGGGGCGGGGGCCGGTGCTGCTTACCTGGAGACTCCTCCTGGGCTCTGGAAGCTTGACCTGGTGAGTCATTTGCTACTTGAGCTAGGGAATTGATGAAGAAAACAGAATGAATGCTGGGGTTGCCTGTATCCTGTGGACTCAGACAACTCCATGTAGCAAAGGAACTCTTCACCCGTGAGGCGTGTCGGGATCCCTGAGGGTGTGGGGTTTGCTTCATGGGCTGAGGTTGTGTCTTCATCCTTATCTGGACCAGAGCCATGTTGTCTGGCTGTGGAGATCCAGACCCTTAGGTGACCATGTCATCATCATCATTATCATTATCATTATTATTATTATTTTAACAAAGCAATAGAGACATTGACTTTGAGATAAAAATACTGAAAGGAACAACACAAGGTTAAATATATACGTGATGATTGAACTTGTGGTATCTCTCATTGGTGTGGGTCTTGTAGGGCTGCCCGAATGAGAAAGACCAAGGAATTCTATGTGGATAGAAGTGTGCTGTGCACAGGGAGTGTTTTATTCCATCATTTGACTTCTCTCTCTGAAGGGAAAATAGAGTGGTGTCTGGAGCTTTGTTTCTGATTGGAAGGATTGTGAGGCCAGTGAATTGAAAGAGCAGTGTTCACGCTGACATGGTGCTCAGTGCCCAGTGAGTGAAGGTTGGAAGCTTGGACTCAGAAGCGTTGGTGTCCAGGGAGGATGTTTTCCGAGTTTGCAGCACATCGAGTCACTTGGCTGGTCTGCCTAAATTGGGCCAGTTTCTGCATTTCTAAGGGCAGCTTGAAAGTGGCTTGCAACACTAGGGCATTTGCAGAGTGGTCTGCATGGGACCCCTGTGTGGGCCAGTGTAGACACAACCCAGGGAATTCCAGAGCTAATGATGAGCACGTTTGTGAGGCTGGAGTTTGCTTCTCTGTGAGAAGAACTGAGCTGGAGTGCAAAGAAGTCTCTGGGCCTTAGGACTCACTGAGCGGGTCTGAGTCTGGCAGGGTGGTCGGATCAGATGTCTGTTTCCCAGGACCTTGGCCAGAGGGAGATTTGGACCCTGGGAAGTGTCTCTGCTCAGCTTTCTCAGATGAGCACCTCAGGCAAGGGGAGGAAATGTGTGTGCTCACCTGTCATCGAGGAAGGTGTCTGGTTTCAGGTTTCGTGTGCAGGTGGTTTCCTCGTATGGCTCCCTTTCCTGATGGTGTTCAGGGTGCAGGAGGTGGGTGGACCCCTTGTCCTGGGCATCCTGGCTGTACAAGAGCCCTGGGGCACCTTTTCCCCTGGGGATTTGGAGCACGACATTGGCGGGGGGGTGTTGGTGAAGCCATCAGTTTATGCCTCAGTTTCTTCCCTGCCGAGATGGAGTGGAGACTCTAAGTGCTATGGAAATAGAAAGCAGGAGACGGGCTGGGGGTGCTGAAGGGGAGGTGGGGGTGGTGTTCGCTATTCATATAGGGGCCAGGTGGTACTTCACTAGGAGGGTGATACTTGAGTCAAGATCTAAAGAAGGTGAGTGATATCACATCAAGAGCATTGTAAACAGAAGGGAAAGCATGTGCAAAGGCCGCAGGCAGGAGCATACCAGGTGTACGCAGGAGCAGCAAGAAGGCCCTGTGGCCACAGCAGACAGCATAGGACATGACCTCAGGGAGGTGACACAGTGTGACAGAAAGCCATGGCAGGGCTGTGACCCCATGCGACCCTGTTTCACTGGGCCATCCTTTCTGCAGGGTTGAGAACAGATGACAGAGGGTTGAGGATGGGCAAGGGAGGTCAATGATGATGTTTTTCCAGGAACTCAGGCAAGAGATGGGCTCCAGTGTGGACCAGACAGGTGGCCTTGGAAGGAGTGATTAGTCCTATTGTGGGTACGTCTTGAAGATGGAGCTCACAGGATTTGCTAACGGCTTAGATATTGGGGATTGGAGAAAGGAGGAACTGGGGTAACTCCCAGCTGTTGTGGGTTGTCCTGAGCAAGGGGAAGGAGAAGGTTTCTGGGGGTAGGGGGTAGGAGGTAGCCCGTGTTCGCATGCTGAGGAAGGTGCCTTTCCCGGTGGATCTGCTGAGGTTTGTGTCTGGGAGAACCTTTCACATCTCCTCCCTCAGCAACATTCAAGTACAAGTATTCCCCACTTTTTAAAAGTTCATGGGAGGACACTTGGCTTTTTGGAAAGATCTCCATTATTACCTGGTTTCAGTAATGGGAAGAAACCTGAAGAGGGTTTTCCTCTTATGAAAAAAGCTGAACAGTGAGCATCGCGTTCAGCATCTGTTTTGGGGAGAAGCACGACAGAGACAGCGTGCACCCTAACCCGCTCCTTCCTGGGAACCGCTCTCCACGTCCAGCCACCAGCGCTTTGAATTGTGTCTGTGAGCTTTATCTCCATTTATTTTCGGCATCCGTTAGGAGTTGTGTCCTGACGCCTAAGAAAAGCCAAAGAGAAGTCATTTTTGGAGTCTGAGCGTGCTCACTCATTTTTCCATATAAATTAATGGTCATTCCTTCTTTGCACCATTTCTGCTGTGAAAGGTTTCTTAGGAGCACCGTACTTTCAAAGAGCGGGGGAACCTGTACTTCATCCTGCAGGGTTAGCTTTAGTCTCCATGCTGCACAGAACATTCCATGACTGTCGGATTTTCTCACTCAGACACTGCGTCTTTGACCACCTTCACCCGTCCCCCCCGCCCTGTTCCCCAAATCAGGTACCCACCCATCTGTTCTCCATATCTATGCATTCAGTATTTGTTTATTCCACGTGGAATACACATGAGAGCATCTGGTATTTGTCTTTCTGTGTCTGAGTTACTTAGCATAAGGCTCCCAAGGTCTGTGTTTCTATGTCTGTTTATTGGGAATAATGCTGCAGTGAACATGGGAGTGCATCTGTCTTTTTGAGGTACTGTTTTTGTGCTCTCCAAATCAATACTACTCAGTAGAGCCATTACTGGGTCGTGTGGTAGTTGTATTTATTTTTCAGGAACCTCCATACCGTTTGTCACAGTGGCTGCACCCATTTCCATTCCCACCAACAGTGCACAGGGTCCCGTCGTCTGCACACCCTTGACCACACCTGGTGTCTGTCTCTGGGACGATTGCCGTTGCAACAGATGTGAGGTGATAGCCGATTGTGGTTTTGACTTATGTCTCCCTGATGATGATTATGATGTTGAACAACTTTTTCTGTCTCTTTTGGCCACCTGTATACCATCTTTGGAAAGTATCTATGCACACATTCTCCCTGTGTTTTATACTGTTTGTGTGTGTGTGTGTGTGTGTGTGTGTGTGTGTGTGTGTTTTGATTTGTTTGAGTGTCTTGTGTATTTTGGATATTAGCCTCTTCTCACACATATGATGTGCAGATACTTTTTCTCATTGAGTCCTCTGCCTTTTTAAGTTTTTGATGGTTTCTTTGGCTTTGTGGAAGATTTCCATTTGATGTCGTTCCACTTGTTTATTTTTGCATCTGTTGCCTTTGCATTTGGTGTCCAATCCAAAGACTCTTTGCCAAGACCAAAGTCGAGAAATTTAGTACCTGTGTCTTCTTGGAGGTTTATGGATTCAGGTCTTATGTTCAAGTCATTCATCCATTAAAATATTTTGTGTGCAGTGTAAGAAAGTGATCCAGTTACATTCTTCTGCATTTAGTGTCCAGTTTTCCTGTTACCGTTCACTGAAGAGACGGTCCTTTCCCCATGGCATATCTTCTGCTGTTTCGTAAGTTAGGATCATCTAGGTGTGGGTTAGTTTCTGAGCTTTACTATTCTGTTCCACTGACCTGTGTATGTGTGTGTTTATGCCAGTACCATACTGCTTTGATGACTATGGCTTTGTAATCTAGCTTGAAATTTGGGAGTGTGGTGACCGCAGCTTGCTTTCTCCAGATCACTCTGGGTATTTGGGGTCTTTCGTGATTCCATAGGAACTTTAGGCTGTCTTCTGTGTCTTTGAATAATACCATTGGAATTCAGGTAGGGATTTCATCACATCTGTCCATTGATTGCTTTGGGTACGATGGACATGTTCACATAATTAACTCTTCCAGTTAATGAGCATGGCATACACTTCCATTTATTTGTGTTGCCTTCCAAATCTTTGACCCATACATCCCCTACCCACACACGTTTTTCCTTTCTTTTCTGCCATGTGTTGAGTGTACCAGGTCTTTCTCATTCTTGGTTCCTTTTATGCCTAGATTTTTTCTCGATGCAGTTGTAAATGGCATTGCTTTCTTAATTTCTCTTTGCAAAAGTGTGTCATCAGTATCTAGAAATGCAACAAGTTGGGGCACCTGGGTGGCTCCATCAGTGAAGCGTCTGCCTTCAGCTCAGGTCATGGTCCCAGAGTGCTGGGATCGAGCCCCGCACTGGGCTCCCTGCTTAGCGGGTAGTCTGCTTCTCCCTCTGCCTGCCACTCCCCCTGCTTCTGCTCTTTCTCTCTCTCTGTCAAATAAATCCATAAAATCTAAAATAAATAAATAAATTAATTAAATGCATGAATGCATGCATGCAACAGGTCTCTGTATGTTGACTTTCTATCCTGCAGCTTTACTGAATTTGTTTATTCCAACAGTTTTTTGGTGGAATCTTGAGGGATTTCTATATATAGCATCATTTCATTTGCAAATAGTGACAGTTTTCCTGTATGGAGTTCTATCTTTCTCTTTTTTTTCAATGATGTTATGATAGTCACCCTACAGTACTTCATTAGTTTTTGATGTAGTGTTCCATGATTCATTGTTCACATAGAACACCCAGTGCTCATCACAACACATGCCTTGCTTAATACCCATTACCGGGATAACCCGTCTCCCTACCCCCTCCCTTTCTGCAACCATCAGTTTGTTTCCCAGAGTCTCTCATGGTTCATCTGCCCCTCTGATTCCCCCCCTTCCTTTTTCCCTTCTTTCTCCTCATGTCCTCCATGCTATTCCTTCCATTCCACATGGGAGTGAAACCATATGATAATTGTCTTTCTCTGCTTGACTTATGTCACTTAGCATAATCCCCTCCTGGTCCATCCATGTCCAGCAAATGGTGGGTATTCATCCTTTCTGATGGCTGAGTAATATTCCATTGTACGTATGAACCACATCTTCTTTATCCACTCCTCTGTTGAAGGACATCTTGGCTCCTTCCAAGTTTGGCTGTTGTGGACATTGCTGCTGTGAACATGGGAATACAGGTGCCCCTTCTTTTCACTACTGGGTCAATGGGGTAAGTACCAAGTAGTGCAATTGCTGGGTCGTAGAGTCACTCTGTGTTTGTTTTAAGGAACCTCCATATTGTTTTCCAGAGTTTCCAGAGTTGCATTCTCACCAACAGTGCAAGGGGGTTCCCCTTTCTCCACATCCTCACCAGCATTTGTGGTTCCCTGCCGTGTTCATTTTAGCCATTCTTTTTTTTTTTTCAATATATTTTGCTTTATTATAAAGCAAATATATATTGTTTGTTTGTTTGGGATATATTGTTTGTTTGTTTTTTATAATAATTTTTTATTATGTTATATTAGTCACCATACAGTACATTCCAAGTTTTTGATGTAAAGTTCCATGATTCATTACTTGCGTACAACACCCAGTGCACCATGCAATATGTGCCCTCCTTTTTAGCCATTCTGACTGGTGTGAGGTGGTGTCTCAATGTGGTTTTGATTTGTACTTCCCTGATGGCAAGTGATGTGGAGCATGTTTTCACGTGTCTGTTGCCCATTTGTATGTCTTCTTGGGAGAAGTGTCTGTTCATGTCTTCTGCCCATTTCTTGACCAGATTATTTGTGTTTTGGGTGTTGAGTTTGAGAAGCTCTTTATAGATCGTGGATACCAGCCGTTTCTCTGTAATGTCGTTTGCAAATATCTTCTTTGTTTCTGTAGGTTGCCTTTTAGTATTGTCTATCGTTTCCTTTGCTGGGTGGAAACTTTTTATCTGGATGAAGTCCCAGGAGTTCATTTTTGGTTTTGTTTCCCTTGCCTTTAGAGACTTGTTTTGAAAGAAGTTGCTGTGTCCAAGGTGGAAGAGGTTGCTGCCTGTGTTCTTTTGATTTGGATGGGGACAGGAATCCATTATCTTTAATTCCTGATTGTATTTGAGCCCTCTCTCTTTCTCGGTGAGTCTATGTTTTTGTTTATCTTTCCAAAAAAGGAAGCTCTTATTTTCATTGATTTTTTTTTTTGGTCCTTTTAGTCTCCATTGGATTTATTTCCATATTCCTTTTTGTTATTTCCTTATGTCTACTAATTGGGGGCTTTGCTTTTTTCCCCCTACTTCTTTACCATTTAAAATTAGGTTGTCTATGGAGAGCTTTCTTGTGGATTGAGGAAGACCTGAATTTCTGAGAACGTCCCCCTAGAGCCACTTTTGCTGCCTCCGGTAAGTTTTTGTAGGTTCTCTTTTTCATTTGTGTCAAGGTACTTGTAAAATTTCTTTTGATTTCTTCTTTGTTGGTTGTTCGGTAGCATGTTGTGAAATCGCCACCTATTTTTGACTGTCCCATTTTCTTCTTGAGATGGATTTCTCGTTTCATATGATTGTGGTTGGACGAGATTTGAAGCAGAAGGTGAAGAGAGCATTCAGATTAAAGGTTTGTTTCCTCGGGATTTTTCTGAGGGTAGACCATGAGTTGCATGGGGACAGAAGAAGGTTTTGTGAGATGGGGGAGGGGTCAGCCCTTGTTAGAATTACTGACTCCTAGCATGTTGGCCACGTACCACCGTTCACACCGTAGTCCTGATGGACTTGTACTTCATTAGAAATATTTTCTAGGAGGTGCAGGGGTAGCTTTCTCTAAAAGAAAGGTGCCATGTGGGCTCATGGCATGACCCCAGGTCAGCAACCAGCAACCATGGCCTCCAGGGTATTGTCTTCTCTCCCATCTAGCTCTCCTCCTCTGTCCTGTGCAACCCGATGCCAGGGTAGCCTTCTCGAGAGGCAGCCCTGTCAGTCACCTGATGGAACACTTCCATGGATCCCCTGTGAGGGGAGGATGATGCCCTGCCCCAGAGGGGAGCTGCGTGTCCCCATCAGGAGCCACATTTCTCTTTCCAGCATTCTCAGAATGGACCTCTCAGAACCAAAACTAGGGTTAGGGGTTAGGCCTAGGAGAATGGGAGTTCCAATAGGCTGGCTGTGTGGCTAATTACCCGAGGGGGGTGTTGATGGCATGGGTTGGGGTGAGTGTCAAGCATTGGGTTTGTGGCCTGGGGACCGGTGAATGTGGGGATCGTGGGGATTGACGCAGGCAGACATTCAGATTTCTCCTCCTCTGCATCCGTTCTGGAGTCCCAAATGATACCGTTTCCTTCTCTGTCAGCCTGAGTCCTTTGGTATTGCTAATGGATGCCCAGTCTCTGGATTTTATGGCCAGGCCTCTGGGAATGGAACCCTCAGAACCCAACTTGGGGTAAGGTTAGGGCCGAGGCCCATGGGAGATCTGATATGCTGGCTGGATACACACAAACCTGGATGCCTGAATCGAGGGCGTGGTTTGGGGGTAAGCGTCAGGCTCAGGGTTTTTGGTAAGTAGTGTGGTGAAAGTGGGGGTTCGCTGGGATTGGCTCAGGTGGGCATTCCGATTTCTCATGCTCTGGATTCTGTCTACAGCTCCCAAATGGCACGGTTTCCTTCTTGTGTCATGCTGATTCCCAGGTATGGCTCAGGTTTCCCCAAGCCCTCTGTCTTAGAGATAGGCCACTGGGAATGACCTCTAAGAACCCCACCTAGCATGTGGGTTGGGGCCTAGGAGCATGGGAGGTCCAATCTACCAGCTTTGTGCTGATCGTCCCGGGGCCTGATTTGAGTAGGTGGGTTGTGGTGAATGTCAGCTCAGGATTTTTGTCCAAGGGTCCCCTGAATGTGGGAGTTGTCTGGGATCGACTCAGTGGGACATGCAGATTTCTCCTGCACCGAATAGTTTCTGGAGTCCCAAATGGCCTGGTTTCATTCTGTGTGGCATGCCGAGGATCAGTTATGGCTCAGGGTTCCCCAATCCCTATGTCTTTGGATTCAGGCTTCTGGGGGTGAACTTCTGAAACCCAAACTATGGTTAGTGTCAGTGCCTAGGAGAATGGAAATTCTGATAGACCATTCTGTGGGCAGTCCGGGGCTAAGTGGAGAGAATGGGTTGGGGTGAGTGTGGGTCTCAGGATTTTGGTCCAAGTGCCCCATGAATGTGGGAATTCGCTGGGATTGCTCAGTTGGACATACAGATTTCTCCAGCTCCTGATAGCTTCTGGAGTCACAGATGGTACACTTTCTTTTTTTTTTTCTTTTTTCTTTTAATTTTTATTGTCATGTTAGTCACCGTACAGTACATCCTTAGTTTTTGATGCAATGTTCCATGATTCATTACTTGCGTATAACACCCAGTGCTCCATGCAATACGTGCCCTCCTTAATACCCATTACTGGCCTACCCCAATCCCCCACCCCCTCCCCTCTGAAGCCCTCCGTTTGCTTCCCAGAGTCCATAGTCTCTCATGGTTCATTCCCCTTTCTGTTTATCCCCGCTTCATTCTTCCCTTATTTCTCCTACCGATCTCCCTGCTATTCCTTATGTTCCATAAGTGAGCGAAACCATAGGATCATTGTCTTTCTCTGCTTGACTTATTTCACTTAGCATAATCTCCTCCAGTCCCATCCATGTTGCTGCAAATGTTGGGTAATCATTCTCTCTGATGGCTGAGTAATATTCCATTGTATATATGGACCACATCTTCTTTATCCAGTCATCTGTTGAAGGGCACCTCGGCTCCTTCCAGAATTTAGCTGTCGTGGACAATGCTGCTATGAAGATCGGGGTGCCTATGGCCCTTCTCTTCACTACTTCTGTATCGTTGGGGTAAATACCCAGTAGTGCAATTGCTGGGTCATAGGGTAGTTCTATTTGGCGGGGGGGGGGGGGGGGG